>NC_057810.1:560228610-560423593 GCF_018294505.1 Triticum aestivum | reverse complement strand
CGCGCCCCCCTACCTCATGGGCCCCCTGGTGGCTCTCCGACGCCCATCTTTTCCTATATGAAGTCTTTCGATGAGAAAAAAATAGAAGGCAACCTTTCGGGATGAGACTCCGCCGCCACGAGGCGGAACCTTGGCGGAACCAATCTAGGGCTCCGGCAGAGCTGTTCTGCCGGGGACACTTCCCTCCGGGAGGGGGAAATCATCACCATCGTCATCACCAACGCTCCTCTCATTGGGAGAGGGCAATCTCCATCAACATCTTCACCAGCACCATCTCATCTCCAAACCCTAGTTCATCTCTTGTATCCAATTCTTGTCTCCAAGTCCGGGATTGGTGCTAGTAGGTTGCTAGTAGTGTTGATTACTCCTTGTAGTTGATGGTAGTTGGTTTATTTGGTGGAAGATCATATGTTTAGATCCTTTATGCACATTATTACCCCTCTGATTATGAACATGAATATGCTTTGTGAGTAGTTACGTTTGTTCCTGAGGACAAGGGAGAAGTCTTGCTATTAGTAGTCATGTGAATTTGGTATCGTTCGATATTTTGATAAGATGTATGTTGTCTACCCTCTAGTGGTGTTATGTGAAAGTCGACTACATAACACTTCACCATCATTTGGGCCTAGAGGAAGGCATTGGGAAGTAATAAGTAGATGATGGGTTGCTAGAGTGACAGAAGCTTAAACCCTAGTTTATGCGTTGCTTCATAAGGGGCTGATTTGGATCCATATGTTTCATGCTATGGTTAGGTTTACCTTAATACTTTTGTTGTACTTGTGGATGCTTGCAATAGAGGTTAATCATAAGTGGGATGCTTGTTCAAGTAAGAACAGCACCCAAGCACCGGTCCACCCACATATCAAATTATCAAAGTACCGAACGCGAATCATATGAGCGTGATGAAAACTAGCTTGACGATATTCCCATGTGTCCTCGGGAGTGCTTTTCCTATTATAAGAGTTTGTCCAGGCTTGTCCTTTGATACAAAAAGGATTGGGCCACCTTGCTGCACTTTATTTACTTTTGTTACTTGTTGCTCGGTACCATTTATCTTATCACAAAACTATCTGTTACCACTTATTTCAGTACTTGAAGAGAATACCTTGCTAAAAACCGCTTATCATTTCCTTTTGCTCCTCGTTGGGTTCGACACTCTTACTTATCAAAAGTACTACGATAGATCCCCTATACTTGTGGGTCATCAAACAACTAACCCTGAAATAATCCAGTGACATTAAATGGCATTGCTTAAATTTATCGGTGGCATTGGACTGAGTGCGGCATTAGTTAAATGTGGCATCACTTTAGCAGTAGCATTGCTTGACTTGACTGCTGGCGTTATACTAACAGCAAAAAGTGGCAATAAGAGCATGGGAGGCCCATTCGGACAGTGGGCGCACCAGTACGATGTACCTCCACGGACGCAGAGTCATGAGGGAGGTATGGTTGCCCAGAGCAACAAATATCCAGGCAGCATATGTGGATTACGTTCCATTTTTGTTCTCTTTAGCCACCTTTTTCCTATGCGAGGACAACAAACCGATTGACCTAGTCATTCTCTATTGCATTGTCATGCCTTTTTACCCTTCTTCAACCAAGAGACACGAGACTCGTTCCTTAGCTACTGATTTTTTCCCTTTTCAACCTAGATGCGGCTTCGATGCCTACTCTCTTGGACAGTACAGTCTCCCTTCCTTTCCTTATTCAACCCAGACATGGATTTGTCTGCATGAAGTAGGATTTCCTTTAATAGTGTAAATTAAGGTTTTCGTCTGCATGACCAGCAAAGCAGAGGATAGCAAATTGGGAAGATGGTGGAGTGGAAAAAGATCCACATGCAACGACGTGGCAGATGGGGCAATAGAACAAGGGTATGGTTCGAAAAGAGGTAGCATACCCGAGGGTCGGCGGGAAGTGGCTTCACTCGTGGTCGTCGTCCTCTTCACACACTACAGCAGCGAGCTTGGGGACGGAGGCCATCCCACACGGGCGCTAGGTCTGAGAGGACGACCTTGTCGTCAGTGCGTGACCTCGCTCGCCGATGACGAGTGCCTCAACGTTGCACGTCCTTTTCTTCCCCGGCGGATCTGTGACCACTAGTGAGGAGGGAGAGAGAGGCCGTCTTTTTTAGATCTGGAGAGAGGGTGATAGTGTGAGAAGCAAGTGGGCAGCCCTTAGCAAGAAAGTGTTGAAGATCCAGCCTATAAATCTTTTTTGTACTACTAGTACTAGAGGTGGAGTAGTGCTAGAGTAGTTTATATTTTCTCTGCATACAGTACCAGTTAGTCGTGCTTCAAAACTGAACGACACGCCATTGAAAAAAAAGATTGGTAACTAATGCGGCACCTCGGGCCAACGCGGCCAGATCGCATTTTGCACGAGAAATTACACACCATGTTTCGTTGACATGTGGTCCCGTTCCAACATATCAGTGAGACGACGATGAGTCCTTTTCTACTAGTATTTCTGAACGGACGTGTAGGCCGGGGCGCCTCTTCGTGCACCGTGGAAAACTGGCAACCGTCCACCGACTCTTCGCCTTTCCCTCTCGATTTTGAACTGCTGTCGCACGCTCTTCCTCCCTCCTCCATTTTCCTTCACCCTTCCTTCTACCATTGTTTGATCGTCTTCTCCAAGGAGGGAACAGGCCGGAAACGACCCCGTTATTCTTGCCCCGATCTGAAAGATGACGTGGTGGAGGAACTCATTAATCGGTGTGATGTCATCACCTCGGCTAGCATGGCAGATTCGTTCAAAACCATTCTCGACTCAACTAATAACATCATTACAAGGAACCCAATGGTCGAGGACTGGTTTGATCTCCCCTATCTTCTTCGCTGTGACCCTGATGACTGGCGCGGGGACGACGGAGGCCTTGCCTTGTGCAAGTCGATGCCGCTTGATAATGATACGTATGATGTTAAGATGCCATCGCTTGAGGGCAAGGCTTGGGCAGGCGCAAATGGAGATTGGGTTGTTTATATTGGGTACAACTGTGAATGTGTACACTCGTCACCGAGTTCCACTTCCAAAAATCTCAGCAGACTGCCCAGAGGTTGAGCACACCGGTATTCTATGCACGTTCAAATACGATCACGGTGACTGTCTTCTACGGAAGATAGCAATTTGTCGAGTTCCCAACCGCTCTTGGAATTACAGCAACTATGTAGTTGTTGCTATCTTCGACAAGCTTGTTGCCGTCCTTCATGGTTCAACTGGATGGATATTGCTCGAAAATCAGTTTTTGTACACGAATGAGTACTGTGATGCAATTCAATATGAGGGTCTTGTGTTTGCTTCCACCACTCATGGCACTGTTTTTGCATGGGATCCTCGTAGTTTCGGTACGTTTGTCTTCCACCGTAATTATAATTGTTTCATCCACATGCATGCAGGTAAGCAAGTTTCCCTTTACTAATTAACCTTCTTCTTGTGTTTCCAAGGTCCTGTGAACATTCCACCACCTATATTTGAAAAAAAATTATAACCAAGGGGGAGATGACGATGGTGACAATCACAAGCATGAGGACGACCAGCGCCCATATACTCAGTGGCGCCTGGAAACTTATTCTGATGGATCACCCCTTCTTGTCTGTATATAGCCCACTGCTGATGTTACTACTAAGGAAGCACGTGTTGTCTCCCATGGTCGCACTCTCTGGACCTATTCCAACACCCGTTGCATGGTATTCGGGATGGATACTAGTGTGCTAGCGCCAACACCTTCTCCCTGGTACAGAATTGATAGTCTTGGAGAAAACTCACTCTTCCTTGGACAAAACTATCCAATGATGGTGAAAGGCGATCCAACTGTTGTTGACACAACATTACTACCATTTATGAGAAGCAATTGTATCTATACCTCAGACATTTCGGTGGTTCCCTACCCAAGTACTGATATAGTAGGCCGCTTCAGCCTGGATGATCAGTCCTGCGTTGGTCTTGAGATCGACAATGGATGGCCCTTCCCAGAGAATTACTTGTGGTTCAAAGCAAGCGTTTCCAACGCCGAGGATTGGTTGAGTTGAAGTTCATTTCATTGCTTGTTATTTGTTGTGTGATGAAAACTTTAGTATTTATAATGTATCCTTGTTGTCGATGTGGGTTGATGACCTGTTGTATGTAATAAAATGATATGCCTGTGATAAACTTACTAAATTTATGAATGGCTTTCGAGTCGCTTCTCTGAGTGAGTGCTACGGCAAGGCAAAAAAAATTCCAAATACATAATTGTACGTGCATTGCAACATGTTATCAGATGAGGCCAATCAACAATAGTAGTACACTATTTGTACTAGCTTCACATGCTTCGCGCATCGGGCGGGTGTTTTTACTATAGTTGCGAATACCATCATCCTCGGTCCTCGGATGAGTCCAGTAGAAATTGCATTCTGATGTTTGGGTTCAAACTTTCAGAACTGCTGCACTATCTCTACGTCTACGTATACGTAATACAACAAGTTTTAAATTTGAGACCAGCCACCCACCCTCACAAAGAACACTTTTAACCTAGCATAGACTCCAGGAAATTTGGCCACAGTGTGAGGTGGGCCATATGTTAATGTGTTCGCTATACGTAACCAGCACCTCGAATCCTCGATACTACTATTACTATATAAGTAGTAGGAGTAGTAGGGTGGCATGGGCCAGAACAAGCATTCACGTCCAGGAGTACGGCACACGCCACCAGCACGACTTCCATCTGACACCTTATTTCTTGGAGTACGTGCTCGAGCAATCTCTTCAACCTCGTCCTTTCTCTAACTCAGCCCTCATGCGGCGGGCGAGGTGGGGGTTTGCCAATAGTCAGTTTCCTCAACTGCGGTCCCACTTGTAAGGCCAACTCCAACGCACGACCCCAAACGGACCTCGTTTTGCACGAACTCCAACGATAATTTTGACTAGAAAAGCAAGACCAAAGAAAACAAGAACCACAAGAATACATTTTAGAAGGAATCCAACTTCCATAATTGCTCCTGTAAGTTGGATTAGTGCCTTCTCGATGCATTCATTGTTGATTTGCGGAGGCTCGATCTTGCGTGCTTCTTTCTTCTTCGAGTGTAAAGAAGTAGACGTTGCTTCCTTGCATCTAGTCTCAAGTCTAGCCTCTATTCTATCAACAAGTGCACTAGTCTCATCTTCATCTCTAGCATCTATGCTATCTAAAAGTTCTAGAACATCTACTAAATTGCGCTCTATCAATATATCGATGTACTCTTCTTCCCAATACCAAAACTTGCATCCATTCTACACAATAAAAATTTTAAGTTAGCACAACTAGTCAAATCCGAGAGCACAACCGAAGATTTTGTCGGGTTCTTCCTCCTTTTGCCGACATGTGGGACAACTAGCATCCAGGTCATGTCATGCAAGAAAATAGAGTGGTAGTTGAAGCCACGTGATGTGCATCTTGGGTTAAACTGTAAATAGAATCTTACTACTCTTGAGTAACTCCAAAAGCGGCCACCAAAGATCTTTATTGGATTTGTTTTTCATCACCAGCATGTCGAGGTGAAAGATGTGTAGGTTTAGTGGGTCCTCTTGCATTTTCACTGACATGTGGGACCGCAATAACGATGGGCTCCGTGCGTCCGCTGGCTGGCTGAGAAGAGAGATAGAGGAGTGATGAGCACAGACTCCAGCAAATTGGTTCTACATAACCAGCACCTCGATATAGGCTCAATATAGTGGGGTGGCATGGGCCATAACTAGCATTCACGTCTAGCAGTACGGCACACACCACCCACAAGAGTCCCATCCGACACCAATTTTCTTGGAGTCCGTGCTACATCCATCTCTTCTCCCTCTTGTTTTCTCAGCTATCGTGCGGTGGGCGGGGTGGGGGTTTGTCGATAGTCGGTTTGCTCAACTGTGGTCCCACTTGTAAGTGAAAATGCAACACTGCACACATTCCCCCTTGAGCGGCATGCCGGACCAACCGTGTGGGGGTGCGACGCGAACACGGCAGGCTTTTCCTTTTGAACTTGTAACTTGTAAAATTTGGTTCTGCTCCATGGCGCGACCGATAGATAGAAATAACGATTTTCCCTAGAGTAATGAGAAGATTGGTTCTGGCGCCGTTCATGCATGAGTACGTACGAAAATTATGAAGTTGATGCGAAAGGTAAGATAATTACTAGTAGTGCCAAATACTACTACATGGATTTGACGGAAAGATAAAAATACATACGGATCCATCAATGACATCCTCATGCCCTAGTGCGCCCGGTCACCAACCGACGTGTGAGGAGCAGCGGCGTTGGCGGCGAGCTCAACGTGCTTCTGAACAATGTCGTCCAAGGTTGCCTTGCGGTCCAAGAAGGCCAGCATCCTATCGTCCTCCTCTTTGATGTAGTAGTCCTTGTCGATGATTTGCGCGTAGACGTGGGTGATTATGTCGATGGTGTCTTGCTGCACTAGGCGCTGCGCGGTGAGCGCGACCTCGAGGTGGACATTCTCCGGCGTGACGGTGGGCAGTCGCAGGGCCACCAGTGCGTCGAAGAGGTTGTCACCATAGTGGCCATTGAGGGTGGCGGGCATCGCAGAGCCTGGACGCGTCGGCTGGAGGCGTACATCAAAGTCGTTCGCGAGCTTCTTGACGACGGTGAACTTGTCGAGGAAACCGACGAGGACCTCGTCGAACAAGGAGACGAAGATGTCGTCCAAGCGGCCCCTCGCCCTGGCGGCCTCAAGCAATACCTGGAGACGTTCCTTGGTGTCGGGCCGCAGGCCGGCGTCGTGGACCATCTGGCACAGCTGGCTGATGCTCGCGCGCATCGCCTCCATGGGTCTAGCTTAGCTTCTAGTCAACTAATCTTGCGATTCGAGTGATCACTCTTGCCCTTGGTTAGCGTGTGTAGGTGCGTAGGATTTCATACTGTAGATTGGACTGGTGGGGAGTCTTTATATGAGAAGTGCAGACTGCGTTGAATTCACGTGCGTGTTGTCCATCTACTCCTCGGGCCTCTACTACACCTGCCTTTGGTTGTATGATAGGTGGGCCAGCCCCCCGTTGGGCCCACGTGTCATTCACCCAAAGGCAGTTGCAGTAAGTCAATGAAGCCGCGTCCCCCTCCGTGTCGGTGCAGCATAGTCATCTCACCGGAACTCTAGTTGGGGCCAAACAAGAGAAGTTTGATGTTTACTGATTTATTGGTCCCCTTTGCATTTTGCGCCAAGTTTTGACCTTTGATTTAACTATAAAATATTAATGCATGTAAACAAAAATGTTGTGTAAGTCACCTTACAAAAACCAAATAATCCCCAAACACTTAGGCACGGTAGATTAACTCCCTCCTCATTTCTTATTTCGTGACATATCAACCAATGAGAGATGTGGGCCGTGCATGCTTTCAATGACTTGAGACTACCAAACATGACATGCAGTGTTTAGTTCATTGCATGTAATCCTATTAATTAGCAAAAAGACATTAAGTTCTCTTGCCGATAGGAATAAAACAATACACCATGTATTTATTTACAGAGGGAGTAGTACATTTTTTGTGACATGCATTACTAGATATTGCTAGTCAAATACTAAAATCCAGATGGACGTGGTAGTACTCCTAAATCCAGACGGTGGTGCTACTAGTACTAGTAGTAGTACTACCAATGTAGTAGGAGTACTAGCACTGTACTACCCGTTGGTCAAATTATTACGTGCTGCTCCTCACAGTGAAGTGACAAGACACTACACCGGAGATGACACCTGAGTATAGGCGCCATGTTCGATATTCCATAGTCAGCCTCACCGTCTGCAGTCACTATCATCATGGCTGTAGAGCTAGCCTGCTTACAACTCTATCCCTATTCGACATAATTTCCCGTGCGTAGGTGCCCGTGCATTGCACGGAACACCAAGATTGGGGGTGGACGGCGCCGGCAGCGGCCATCGCACCAGATTTTTCCATGGCCTTCTAGATGTGGTGGGGAGGAGATAACGCTGATTGTGAGCGACAAGGAGTTGTTTGTAAATTGGGTACAAGTGCGGGCATCTTTTTGCAAAAAAGGAGAAGTTTGGTTTGTATGCGTCAGATCTAGATCCGGCGGCAATTGATGAAAGATGGGAGGCACAACATCATCACCAACTCAGGACCTGTTTGATTCGCAGGATTTTGGAAACGTGGGAATAGGACACGGCAATATTACAAGTTTCAAACTAATATTACAAATGTTAGGAGTAATGCCGCAACTACGAAGAGGAATTACTAGAAAGTTTACGTAAGAACTTTCGTTACTTTAGGTGGATGCAGCATTATCGTACAAACTAAAATCCACCGCCCTGACAAGTCACTAATGGGCAAATAAGTTTTCGAGTCTCTGGCCACTTGATGTTTCAACAACAAATTCAGCTTCTACGGAGACTTTGTAATTTAGGCTTAGACGCTTGCGGTGATCATCACGCCATTCATTGTTGCGCTAGAGAACGCCAAACCTCATTACCTTGAGCACACTTGCCTCCAGAACAAAGAACCTGGCCAATTTAATCTCAGATGTGCTGCCTCGGTAGTCGATCAAATCAATTTCTGTAAGATGGAGATCAAGGCATTCGATGAGATTGTTATAGTGCAGCACATTTTTCACTTTTGGGTCTTTTTTTATCTGCAAAAGAATAGAACATATTAGAGCAGCTGGTGTATAAGATTATTGTGTCATCAAGAGGTACCAATATCATTCGCTCATACGATAGGGTTGGCTGGCTAATGATATTCTCTCTCTCTCTCTCTCTCTCTCTCTCTCTCTCTGTTTCCTCTCATTTACCTAGGAGCACGTGGAGCTTGGGCATTTGTTGCCTTCCATTATGTGGCTGATGCCATATTTCGCAAACGTATGCCACATAATACGCATCGATGTCAAATCAAAAGATTTTGGCACGCTCTCGCGATGTGAGAGAGTTGGCACCACTGTGCACACAGACCCACATGTATAAAAAAATCAATCAAACCAACTACACCAACCTCTCACTCTCCCAAACAAGTGTTTTTTTATTGCCTCAGTCCTCTCTCTCTCCCACACAAGTGTTTTTTCATTGCGTGAGTTAATTTGGCACCGGAGCAAAGGAGGTGATCCAGAATGGGCCACCAGGTGAGCAATGGAGGGGCATTGATGCCAAATACATCACAAGTGAATTTGGCACGTGTTTTGGCCTACATAGCCCACTTTTGTACTCCCTCCGTCCCAAAATTCTTGTCTTAAATTTGTCTAAATACAGATGTATCTAGTTACATTTTAGTGTTAGATACATCCATATCTAAACAAATGTAAGACAAGAGTTTTGGGACGGAGGGAGTACTACCTCGTATTTAGTATAAAATTTTGACCATAGATTTACCTAAGAAAATGCCAATGCATGTCACTAAAAATTACACCATTTGAAATTATGTTCAAATATGAATCCAACGATATAGTTCTTAGTGACATGCATTAACATTTTGTCAGTTAAATCTATGGTAAAATTTTGATACTACAAAATAGGAAGAGTAAACCAGGACAGAGGTAGTACTTGCTCTTAGGGTAACTATAGAGTTACTGGAGTAGTCTAAGTTACTTTCCACTATGACTAGCCTAGGCTACTATAGTAGTGCAGCATAAAAACGATGCAGGTGATCACGTGAGAAAAAAATACTAAAAACATTTCTTTCAGTGCAGTGCGTAGATGCAGTTTTGAACACTACACTTATTATCGTAATTTGGGAAAATTACGAAAAAATGAGCTACGTTGTGATTACGTTTACTAATAGGAAAGAAGTTTCACCTCGATGAGTAGCTTCTCCGTGCACGGAAAGCATGTAAATAATCCAACAACTTGATCCAGATTGGGGCCGATAGATTTTATTGCCAAGATCTTCACTGTGCGCATAGACTGGGTCAAGCTTGTGGGAATCATTTTCTGGAAGATGGTCGTAAATACATCAAGAAGAAATTTAAAAATGTGAATTTCAAGAAGATGGAGAAGAAGATGAGTGTTTTACCTGAACGATTACGGATCCAATAAAGAGTTCGGAGAATTTGGCAGACGAGTACACCAACACTGTCAATTTCGGCGCATGAATGACCCTGATTTTTGTTGGACCTTCTAGATCCGATACAAGCAATCTCTCAAGGAAAGGCGCATTCTCAATGACCATAACATGGAACAGCTGGAGTGATCTCTTCCCAATTGATGTCTTGTTGCGGGGCCATCAAGACACATAAATCCATCGGAGATTCATCGAGGCGATGTGGAGGCTAATGAACTCGTGGATCTGCTTAAGACGAAGGTACTCGAGCGCAGTACAGCTGAGGAGCAGGTGCTCCATAGCCTTCTTCGAGATGACAACGTCGAAGAGGTTGAGTTGCTTGAGTTGAGGGAGAAGAAGGGCAGGCGCGACATTAATCTGGGGAAGATAGCAGGAGCTGAATCTGGCGCGGTACATCATTGGCATGAGGCGGAGCGCGGACGGCGGTAGAGAGTGACATCGTCCAGCTTCAAAGCTGAGCTCCTCGAGCTGATCTAGGGTGGGGGATAAGAACCACTCGTCGAACTTGGGTTGGACCTTACAATTGTTACTAAACATGCAGATGTCAAGGCATCTGGCTGGCCCAGGGTGCGATGCAAGGATCTTGGAGACTGCGGCCATGTGTTTGCAATCTCCGTTGTAGAGGCAGCTGTCAACGGTGAGGATGAGGGGGACGCGGCGCCATAGGGGGCGGCACCGCCGGGAGAGCAAGGCAGTCCACATGGCAGATTTTGTGGGGAGGAGGCCGATGATGATGAGCAGCATTTCGTCGGGGAGGCTGCCGATGAAGTCCAGGCTCGCCAGATGCGGTTTTGGCTCGAGTCCCCTCCGCTTGTTGGCTGCCTTGCCGTCCATCTCAACCGGCGGCGATGCCGGTGTACACGTGTGCTGGTGTGTGTTGTGTGCTGGGTGTGCGCGAGTGTGTCCTTCTATGCATGCCGCCGCGCAGTGGTGAATTGTGCGTCCTTCACGCGCAAGAAGTGTGTCCTCAATGCGCCCTCAATTTACTAGCATGCGGGGTGCTACCCAGAGAGGTTTCAACTTTGTTTACTTCACCGCGTGTCAGATGGGCCTCTAGTTTACTTATTTTCACCCACTGCAACATGGGCCAGCACACGGAGATACAGAACACGAGCTGACAAGGCAGCATGTGGACTGGTTGACCGGTCAACTAAACAATACGGAGTTATACGCTGACACAGTGAGCGTATAATCTGTCGGTATAGAGAGTTCGAGTGAGAGGGGAGGCCCGTGAGAGATAGCACAGAGAGAGAGAAAGAGCTACTCCCTCCGTTCGGTAATGTAGTTCCAACATTTTTTTAAATCAAACTTTTGAAACTTTGATCGAGTTTATAAAGAAATTACTTATGTCTACGCCAAATATAAATGATAGTATGAAGTAAGTACATGTTGTGATGAATCTAATGATCGTTCCAGATGTAAATGTTTTTCTCCACATATACCTGGTCAAACTTTTCTGAGGTTTGACTTTTCAAAACATCCATATGCTTATGGACGTGATAGAGTCCCTAACTAGAGAGAGAGAGAGAGAGAGAAATAGAAAGAGTGAGTGAAAAAAAGTGTGTGTGTGTGTGTGAAAGAGACATGGACAACACACGATAAAAGTAGAGAAAAAGCATGTGTGTCTTATGCAAAATTCACACATGCATCTTCGACAACAGAGGCAAGGTGAAGAGATAGTGTGTGGTTGTTTGGAACCGAGAGAGCAAGACCCCTAGCACGTGGCCAAGAGGGGTCTGACAAACAAGGGAGAGAGGTCGAGAGAGACGTACGGAGAAAATTCAGACATGGGGAGGAGAGAGTGTATGTTTGTCATAGAGAGATCCCCTAGAGATCGTGATGGGACTACATGGGTGGGAGATCGAGTGACAAGGTGTGTGCGCGATAGAAGATGCCCCGAGACATATCAAGATAGACGTATGGATGGAAGGTGACAATACGTGTGTTCCTGATGGCTAGTGAGAGATAATCATACTTAGGAGGGGGAGTGCTTGCGCCTATGATGGAGTGACGGATTATGGTACTTAGGGGGTGCGTGTCACATGGAGAGAGAACAAGGGCGGAGAGTTTTGGATGGGTCTATATGTATAGCACGAGTGAGACATGTGTATGTGTGAACTAGGGAGATATAAGGTCAGTTTGGTTTGTGTCCTGAGCATCTTTTGCATGGCCTAGGGTTGTGCCTGGATTTCATGCACGCTTGTTTGGTTGCTACCCTGTGAAAAAGAAAGCCTGCCTGGCCTGGATTCCCTTGCACTTTAATTAGCCTGGCCCAGGCGACCAAATTCGAACGCCTGGCCATGCGGCCACGAGGCTAACAGCAGCTTGGATGGATATTTGCATTAAATAATTGCTGCATGGACTGATTGATGGGACGTTGATGCTTTGCCTGGCCCAGGCATGAACCAAATGCTTCAGCACCACACAAGCCTGGCCAGGCAGAAATATTTTACATCTCACGTCCACACCAGGCAGTACTGGCCATCAAGGCATGAGGGTCAGGTCACGAACCAACCTGACCAATAAATTTTGAGAGAGATTGAGGAGCCCCGATAAGGCTGAGTGGTGCGTCAGATAGCTGAGAGGGGGAAAGAGATATTCCATCTGCTCGATAACGCAGTGCATGTAAATTTTTTAGAAGTCAAACTTTGGAAACTTTGATCAGGTTTACACAAATGTTATTTCTATCTACAATACCAAAGATACATCATACAAGACTACATATCATGGTGAACCTAATGGTATATGTTTGCCATTCTAGATGTAATTGTTTTTCTCCACGTACATGGTCAAACTTTGTGATGTTTGACTTTTCAATAAATCTATATGCTATGGACCAAGGAGAGTGCCTAAGTCGAGACAGATCAAGTGCGTGTGAAGGAGAGTGAGTAAGTGTGCAAAAAGAGTATGTGTGTGAAAGAGAGAGTGACAACAAATGATAAATTAGAGAGAGTGTGTTTTTTCGTTTCTTATGCGAACATATCACGCATGCATCTCCGAGATAGAAAAGCGAGGTGAGGAGATACACGGAGATAGCTAGTGTGTGATTGTTTGCAACGGAAAGAGACACCCCTGTAGCACATGTCCAATAGAGGTCTGGCCAACAAGGAACAAAGGTCGAGAGGGACACATGGAGAACATGGACGCATGGGGAGGGAGAGAGGGTGTGTTTGTGATAGAGAGATCCCCTCGAGATCACGAGGGGACTATATGGGTGGGAGATCGAGGGAGGTGCGTGCGTGATAAAAAGATGCCCCGAGAGAAATCGAGATAGACCATGCACATGTTTGTGATGGAGACTAAGATTAGCTAGTCATATAAATATAGGTGGGACTGCGTGTGCCTACAATTGAGTGAGAGACCATCATACTTGGCTAGCTAGGCATGAGATTGTGTGTGTGTGCGTGTGAGATGGAGAGAGAACGAGGGAGAGAGATAGAGTTTTAGATGGGCCTATCGAGTGCGAGTGAGATATGGATGTGTATGTGTGACCCAAGTAGATGGAGAGTTTGAGAGAGAGGGGGAAGAGCACCGAGACGACAGAGTGGTGCGTGAGAGAGTTACGGGCAACGAGCCAAGGAATTTGTGTGTGTACGATGAGTGCACCCAAGATATCTAGCTTGGACTAGAGTATCATACATAGTGTGCAAGAGAGACCTATAGATGGAGTATATATGCATGCGAACTAGAAAGATCCCCCCCCCACACACACACAAAGAGAGAGAGAGATGGAGAGAAAGGGAGAGGGACCAACAAGGTTTGTGTGTCGGATGCGTGTGACAGAGTTGAAGATTGAGAGAGAGAGAGAGCAGGAGTCCAGGAGAGGGGGAGGTCATGTTTTATGCATCAAAGACTGATATAAACCATGTTTCGATATAAACTTGCATTCAAATATGTAAATTGGAGAACATGTTGTCTGCAATCCACACATGAACGGATATATGCGTATATCAAACAAGTTCATTAATTTGACTTTCAACATGTTCATGGAGTACTATAATACTGTACAACATGCTACTTGATTGAGGTGTTCAATTTTGGATTTAGTTCACTATTTTGACCTAGTGAATGAGCTATCTCATTGAATCGAGATATTTCATTTTGGGTTAGATTCGCGTTTTTGAGTGGGTCACCTATTTGTCATAGAGTAAATCGCTAGCAACGAGCATGTAAAAACACATTACTCCCGAGCATCATCTCTCCATCTAAAAAAGAAGTGGCAAGCTAATATTTCAAAATTTGATTCGAATCGACTTGGTAAGGTAGACATGGATGCTCGTTCTTCCAAAATTTGAACGAACCATTAAACATCCTCTGCTCAGTGGAATTCGCCCGAGCAAATAAATGGGAAACGTGAAATTACTGTGCTATGTGGGACACGCATCAATTGGCCCATTGTACATCGAGGGTAGGTTCGTAACTCCATCCAAGCATGCCTTCTCCTCGGTCGAAATGACATGTGCCGAATAATTCATAAACCATGGTCGGCAAAACACGCTCTCCTCGCCCGAAATAGCTCGTGCCCACTATTTCAAAACACGCTCTCCTCGCCCAAAATCGCTCGCGCCCACTATATTTCAAAACACGCCCTCCTCGCCCGATATTGCTCCTGCCCACTATTTGGGGAGAAGCAAAGTTACTCTACTATCCCCGACCCTCAGTACACAGACCCAAGCTGAGAAGCCTAAAGGCAGGGGTAGAACTGTAACTGCCCCTCACATTTCAAACAAATGCGTCCGTAAGACATGGTTCCACTCCCCTCCCAATCCCCCCCCCCATTCATACCTCGTGGGCGCCAAATCACCTTCTCATGGGAAGTTCCCTTCTCCCAAGACGCGAAACCTCAGCCCCTCCTCCATGGTGCCCCCCACCACACCAATTTCACAGCCGCCCTCCTTCCTAATGTCGGAGACACTATCCATTTGCTGTCGTGCATTGGGTCGTGTGCCTCTTCGTGCTGCTAGAGCTACCTCGACGACGGCCGCGTGAACCGTACCGGAGCCGATTCACCCCCGCCGTTGTTCACGACACCAGAGAGGCTCCAACTTCGGATCCATCCAGAGTCCCGGCACTGCTTCCCCGTAGTCGTCGACTGTCGCGACATCGTTGTTTCCCTGCCACGGGTCACCACCACAACCGTGCCGGCCTCACCAACTCGGCAGCTGGACCTGCCTACTTCACCATGCCGCCAGATAGGTCACACCCTCATCTCAAATCACTTTATTTACACGTCAGTTGTCTGAATTTTTATTCTAGGCCAATCGATTCCCAATGGGAAGCAGCACCCCTCGAGGCGGCGGAGCTCCTAGGCTACCGGTTGGCTGGTGTCTAACATAAGGGTGCGGGTCCGCAAGTTCGCCATAGAAGCAGCGCTTAGATGGCTATCTTAGAGTTCCATGGGTTGAAGGTACTGTCATCGCCGGATCTGGATGACGGGGAGTCTGTGGATTGGCCCGGGGGCGGCGCAACCACGGCAGTGCGGTGGGGCGGGGAGCGGGGTTTTGGCCAGGGCCACGGACGGTGGAGGCAGACTACTCTACCGTTGGTCGCTGGCTCTTCAGGGAAGATTCTGAACAGTGTCAGCCGGGAGGCACAAGACGGCCATCAAGCCATCCGGCGAAGATCGGATAGTACCAATATAAAATAAAATCATGTGACCCAATTTAGCCATCAGTCAACAGATGTGTGACCACTCTCGTACCTTGCTATTGATCTCTTAGTGTATTTCTTCGGATCAAAGAGATATGTCATTCTTAACATCATGTGTTATCTGCATCTTCAGCCACACCGTCTTCCGACTCACCGCAGCTGCTCCAACAAGGGAAGCATACACCAGAAGGGAGCTATAGTCCCCACTCAATAGTTCCTTGCATCGAATGCGCGTGCCCGACATGGACAGCCACAACAACTATAGGGCCATTGACAAGTTAGGACATGATACTCACTCCTATGGATGGCGGCCAGATAGGTTGTACCCTTATCTTACTTGTGTGCAACATTTATGGCTTTGTTATTCATCTAAGCATGGAAAATAGATTATCACATTTCACTGTATATTCATGCTGATCTCTTATGGGTCTTGTTCAGGAGTTAACGTTGTTCCATAGTTCAGCTAAGATACTTGTTCTTTAGGTAACGTTGTTCCATAGTTATCATCCATCAACCAATGCTATCCCACAGGCTGGTGATTATAGTATTATACCACTTCTAGTATTACCTATGTTGTTCTTTAATAGTTTTGTGTGCCATCTAGTTGATCTCGAGTAAAAATGATACACATTATGTAGCTTTCATCTGTGTTCTCCCTTTAGTTTTTGAGACATGCTGCTGCTAGTTAACCCCAGTCCTACTATTTATGTCATCTCCTACAGGCACTCATTATATAAATCTAACTATTAGTTGTCTTCCATGCATGTCAGATATAATTGCACACACTGATATATCCACAAGAACCTCACGGAGCAATGTAAAGGCTAATAAACTTGATGTCAATGATACCCAATATGATGGAACATGTAAAGGCAGTTATTCAGAAGACTTGCAGAAATATGATGAACTCTCTTCACCCCACAAGGTCCTTGCTCTAACTTGGCCTGTGATATGGGTACAACATGCATATAATGTCCTGGAGTGTATCTACTCTGTTGCAATGCCATGTGCTTAGCATGCTGATCATGCATGTAAATATGTCATGCCTTCCTGTTTTTCAGTACCTATTCCATTCATGATAACATGTTTTCAAATTCAAGTACTGTCATTCTACTCTATCGCAATGCCATCTGCTTAATTTAGACATCATGCTTCTGAATATCTTATGCATTGTTATTCATTAGTATGTACTTCATCAGTCTACCATACCATGTTTTTTACATTGAAGTGTTGTTCTAGTGCTCTATTGCAATGCCATCTTAGTTTCCCAATCATACACGTGTATGTTGCCTTAGTTTTTTCTGTACGTGTTCCGCTAGCATACAATTTTACATTCAACTAGTGTTTTTTACTGTGTTGTCCTATCGTATCCCTAGCTCTTACACCATACTCCCTCCGTCTGTATTACATGTTGCCGAAATGGATAAAAAGGATGTATCTAGAACTGAAATACGCCTACACTCATCCATTTTTCCGGATGGAGGGAATACATGTCAATATGTCATGCCTTTCTATTCTTTAGTACCTATTCCATCTCTCTGCTGTAGCATGTTTTATAATTAAAGCACCATTCTTCTATACAAGGCATGCAAGGGGAAGACGACTATGTTAGAATCTGAAGGGTTACAAACAAGGCCTTTGCAAAAGATCCAAACGCCAGGAGATAATAAACCAACTCCAGTTTTTATAGATACTGCTCCAACACAGAGAAACCCAACTCCTACTGATAATAAGCAGATTCCGGTGGACAAAGAACTAGTCCGCTCTAGTCCAGCCAAAATATGTCAACTCCATTCTAAGAAGTGTGTGCGTATCCTTGCATCATGAAATTTTATAGCATGCTGATCATATTTTCTACATGTTTCTTACCCATCTCTCTTTTAGAAAATAAGCTTAACAGATAGAAGAATTTCTGCACTGGTATCCTCTGCGAGGAAAGATTATTGCAGGAATTCTCTATGCTCCAATGCAGATGTAAGTACCTGTTGTATATCACTATATTTTTACATCAGCATGTATTTTGTTAATCGGCGTGAATCCAACCTTTACCTGGTCTAAATTTAGTTGTAGCAAAATGTATGATTAAAGGCCACAATGTTGATTTTTGTAAGGAAAATTGTCTGGTAGTTTTGCATCCTGAGCTGCATGAGTGTACTATCTCATATCAGTGGGTTTGAATACTTTGGTTCTGTAGTGGGTTTTCAGTGTTTTTTTACTGTGTTGTCATGTCGTGTCCCTAGCTCTTACATCATACTCCCTCCATCCAGATTACTTGTCGCAGAAATGGATAAAACTGGATTTATCTAGAACTGAAATACTCCTAGACCCATCCATTTATTTCTGTATGGAGGGAATACATGTTAATATGTCATGCCTTTCTATTCTTCAGTACCTATTCCATCTCTGTTGTAGCATGTTTTATAATTGAAGCACCATTCTTCTATATAAGGCATGCAAGGGGAAGACGGCTATGTTAGAATATGAAGGGTTACAAACCAGGTCTTTGCAAAAGATCCAAACGCCAGGAGATAATAAACCAACTCCATTTTTCATAGATACTACTCCAGCACAGAGAAACCCAACTCCAATTGATAATAAGCAGATTCCAGTGGCCAAAGAACTAGTCCGCTCCAGTCCAGCAAAAGAATGTCAACTCCACTCTAAGAAGCGTGGGCGTATCCTCGCATCATGAAATTTTATAGCATTCTGATCATATTTTCTACATGTTTGTTACCCATCTCTCTTTTAGAAAATAAGGTTAAACGATAGAAGACTTCCTCCATTGGGATCGTATTCGAGGAAAATATCTTGCGGGAATTCTCTGTGCTCCAATGCTGATGTAAGTACCTGTTGTATATCACTGTATTTTTACATCAGCATGTATTTTGTTAATCGGCCTGAATCTAACCTTTATCTGATCTAAAATTAGTTGTAGCAAAATGTTGAAGGTGCCAATGTTGATTTTTGTAAGGAAAACTGCCTGGTAGTATTGCATACTGAGCTGCATGACTGTACTATCTCATATCATGCACATTACTGAATTGTAGTGCTGCTCTGGTTGCCCATTCATTCATTGTGTCAATGTTGCTTTCGTATTACCTTACCTGGCTAATGATAGCTGTGCCATATTGTGTTAATTTGGTGTAGGCTAGTTACCCAAATGTTCGTTGTGTCAATGTTGCTTTCCTATTATCTGACTTGGCCAATGATAGCAATGCTAGTGTGTTAATTTGGTGCAGGCTACTGAAGATAAGAAGACAAACTCTAAAAACAGCAAGGCAACCCCATTGTTTCTTTCCAATAAATCTAGGCCAGGTAATATGGCAATAACTCATGATTAATATGTTTGGTTCCCCTCCTAATTTATGCTATGATGCAGTGGTCGAGACACTCTCCACTATCAATAATACAAGCCTGCCAAAATCGCCATCTGAATCTATTCAGTATCCTCTGTCTCGAATGCAATGAAAAAATGTATGTTTGTGAACCAATTAATGGCTGAAGCAATGATGGAAATGGTGGAGGAATCAGAGGTGCAGAGTCGTGCGATAAAACAACTGATCAATGTTTTCAGAGATAGTGTAGCAAAGCAGCAAGAACTTGCCTACATACTTATGGGCGTCATCCGTGCTGAGGTTGCAGATTGTGACGTTGTAGATTGTTAGGTTCTGTTCATTTATTTACACTGGCATCAATCTTTGATTGCCCAGTGAATGTAATTTCCTGTAATATATGCTGGATGTGCAACGTTTTTCCCTGTATGTCGTACTTTTGCTTGATCGGTTTTGGTCCTGTGCATAATTGCTCATCGTAATGGGCTCAAATTATCTAACTTGGCCTAAAGACATGTACGAACTTTAGTGGGCCCATTAAGTTAATGGGTCGTTATTAGGCCGAAAGTTAATGGTCGACCCTCTTACCTCCCGGGTCGTTAACAGGCTGACATCAAAGCGGGCAACAGGTGGGCCCAATTGATTTCACGGGTCGTTAACAGGCTGTTACTAAGTTCGGGCTACATATGGCCCAACTATACTATAGGCCTTTAGCAGGCCGAAAGAGACAGCGGGCTTGTACTGGACCATGAAGAGCATGGGCCGCCAAGAGGCCGAAAGTCAGGCCGTATTGTAAATGGCCCAACTGTGTTGTGGGCCTTTAGCAGGCCGAAAGAGAAACTGGGCTGGTATTGGACCATGAAGGGCATGGGTCGTTAAAAGGCCAAAACTAAAGTCCGACTACAAATGTCCCAACTCATTTGTGGTCCATTAACAGGCCGAAAGGCACACAGGGCCGGGAATTGGCCCAACACTTAAATGGGTCACTAAAAGGCCAAAACTCATGTCCGACTACAAATGGCCCAACTGATTTATGAGCCGTCAACAGGCTGAAAGAGACACCGGCCGGAAATTGGCCCAACACTTAAATGGGTCGCTAAAAGGCCGAAACTCAGGTCCGACTACAAATGGCCTATTTGATTTATGGGCCATCAACAGGCTGAAAGACACACCGGGCCGAAAATTAGCCCAACATTTAAATGGGTCGCTAAAAGGCCGAAAGATGTACATCATGAAAATTGGCCCATCCATTGAATGGGCCGTTAATAAGCCAAAATCTCATCGGGCCGATATTGAGGCCAAATATGTAGCGGGCTGTTAACGGGTTCAAATTGACGATGGGCTGCAATGGTGTCAAATCTTTAACGGGCCGCTGACGGGCCGAATTGGCACATCTCGTATGGGCCGTGGGCTTAAATGGACCTGACACAAGTAGGCCTTATATGGGCCGGCTTGCTAATTTTTACTGGGTTGGCCTTTTTCACCGGAATGGGCCACTGTTGGGTTGTGCAACATGTCGACCTATCATAGGCGCCTCCTGTCCAATGAGTGGATGACATTTGTCCCAACGGTGATGCAACATGTGTTTCCTCCGGCCAATGATGATTTCGTGGAAAATCCCCATTGGTCCGGGCTGTTAATGGGTTATCGGATCCAAAATCGGATCCGATAGCTTAACGGTGTTCCGTTACGGTGGATGCCACGTGTCTGTCACCCTTGACGAAAGCACTTCTGTGACGCGCGATTTATCGTCATGGAAGTGGACACTTCTATGATGATAATTTTGCTAATGTCATGGAACACTTCTACGACAGCACATGTATGACTATCTTGATTCTGTCATAAAATCATCATGGATGTACAAGCATGACAAAAAACGCGGCCTACTGTGACAAACACGTATCATCACGGAAGTGTATTTTTTTTGTAGTGTAGAGAGGAGGTTAATGATGATGATCATGAAACTTCGGGTCAAGTTGCTACTGAACTTCGTAGGTCCATGAGGACACATTCCACGCCAGAATGGTACGGCAACCCTGTCCTGGAAATCATGTTGTTAGACAACAGTGAACCTTCGAACTATGAAGAAGCGATGGCGGGCGTGGATTCCAACAAATGGCTTGAAGCCATGAAATCTGAGATAGGATCCATGTATGAAAACAAAATACGGAATTTGGTAGACTTGCCCGATGATCGGCAGCCATAGAGAATAAGTGGATCTTTAAGAAGAAGACTGACGCAGATGGTAATGTGACCGTCTATAAGGCTCGGCTTGTCGCTAAGGGTTATCGACAAGTTCAAGGAGTTGACTATGATGAGACATTCTCACCCGTAGCGAAGCTGAAGTCCGTTCGAATCATTATAGCAATTGCCGCATTCTATGATTATGAGATTTGGCAAATGGACGTCAAAACGACATTTCTTAACGGTTTCCTTAAGGAAGAATCGTATATGATGCAGCCAGAAGGTTTTGTCGATCCTAAGAATGCTGACAAGGTATGCAAGCTCCAGCGCTCCATCTATGGGCTGGCGCAAGCATCTCGGAGTTGGAACATTCGCTTTGACGAAGTGATCAAAGCATTTGGGTTTATACAGAGTTATGGAGAAGCCTGTATTTACAAGAAAGTGAGTGGGAGCTCTGTAGCATTTCTCATATTATATGTGGATGACACACTGTTGATCGGAAATGATATAGAACTTTTGCTTGAATAAGAGTTTTTCAATGAAGGACCTTGGAGAAGCTTCTTACATATTAGGCATCAAGATCTATAGAGATAGATCGAAATGCCTCATTGGTCTTTCACAAAGCACATACCTTGACAAGATATTGAAGAAATTCAATATGGATCAGTCCAAGAAGGGGTTCTTGCCTGTATTGCAAGGTGTGAGATTGAGCGCAGCTCAATGCCCGACCTCGACAGAAGAAAGAGAAAAGATGAGTGTCATCTCCTATGCCTCAGCCATAGGCTCTATTATGTATGCCATGCTGTGTACCAGACCTAATGTGAACCTTGCCATAAGTTTGGTAGGGAGTTACCAAAGTGATCCCGGAATGGAACACTAGACGTCGGTCAAGAATATCCTGAAGTACCTGAGAAGGACTAAGGATTTTTTTTCTCGTTTATGGAGGTGCTGAGGAGCTCATCGTAAAGGGTTATGTCGATGCTAGATTTGACACAAACCCGAATGACTCCAAGTCACAAACCGGATACGTGTATATTTTGAATGGTGGGGCAGTCAGCTGGTGCAGTTGCAAGCAAAGCGTCGTGGTGGGATATACATGTGAAGCGGAGTACATAGCTGCTTCAGAAGCAGCGCAGGAAGGAGTCTGGATGAAGGAGTTTATCATCGACCTAGGAGTGATTCCAAATGCGTCGGGCCCGACGACTCTCTTCTGTGACAACACTGGAGCTATTGCCATTGCCAAGGAGCCCAAGTTTCACAAGAAGACCAAGCACATCAAGCGCTGCTTCAACTCCATTCGTGAATATATTCAAGATGAAGACATAGATATTTGTAAAGTACATACGAATCTGAATGTCGCAGATCTATTTACTAAACCTCTTCCACAAGCAAAACATGATCAGCACCAGAACTCTATGGGTGTTCAATTCATCACAATGTAACTAGTTTATTGACTCTAGTGCAAGTGGGAGACTATTAGAAATATGCCCTTGAGGCAATAATAAAATGGTTATTATTATATTTCCTTGTTCATCATAATTGTCTATTATTCATGCTATAATTGTATTAACCGGAAACCGTAATACATGTGTGAATACATAGACCACAACATGTCGCTAGTGAGCCTCTAGTTGACTAGCTCGTTGATCAATAGATGGTTGTGGTTTCCTGACCATGGACACTGGATGTCGTTGATAATGGGATCATATCATTAGGAAAATGATGTGATGGACAAGACCCAATCCTAAGCATAGCACAAGGTCGTGTAGTTTGTTTGCTAGAGCTTTTCTAATGTCAAGTATAATTTCCTTAGACCATGAGATTGTGCAACTCCCGGATGCCATAGGAGTGCTTTGGGTGTATCAAATGTCACAACGTAATTGGGTGACCATAAAGGTGCACTATAGGTATCTCCGAAAGTGTGTGTTGGGTTGGCACGAATCGAGACTGAGATTTGTCACTTCGTATGACGGAGAGGTATCTCTGGGCCCACTCAGTAATGCATCATCATAATGAGCTCAATGTGACTAAGGAGTTAGCCACGGGATCATGTGTTATGGAACGAGTAAAGAGGCTTGCCGGTGACAAGATTGAACAAGGTATGGGGATACCGACAGTCGAATCTTGGGCAAGTAACATATCGATGGACAAAGGGGTTTGTATATGGGATTGATTGAATCCTCAACATCATGGTTCATCCGATGAGATCATCGTGGAACATGTGGGGGCCAATATGGGTATACAGATCCCGCTATTGGTTATTGGCCGGAGATGTGTCTCGGTCATGTTTGCATGGTTCCTGAACCCGTAGGGTCTACACACTTAAGGTTCGGTGACGCTAGAGTTGTAATGGGAATTTTATGTGGTTACCTAAAGTTGTTAGGAGTCCCAGATGATATCCCGGACGTCATGAGGAGTTCTGGAATGGTCCAGAGGTGAAGATTTATATATGGGAAGTCCAGTTTCAGTCGCCGGAAAGGATTCAAGGGTTATCGGTATTGTACCGGGACCACCAAAAGGGTTCCGAGGTCCACCGGGTGCGGCCACCTTCCTCGAGGGACCAAATGGGATGAATTTGGGTGGGAACCAGCCTTTTATTGGGCTGGTGGGCCCCCCAAGGGGCCCAAGGCTCCTAGGGTTAAAACCCTAGGGGTGGGGGCGCTCCCCACCAACTTGGGGGGCAAGCACCGCCCTTGGCCGCCGCCCCCCTCTAGATGCATCTAGGGGCGGCCCCTCTCGCCTTCACCCTATAAATAGAGGGGGTGGGAGGGAAGCCGCACCTCAGCCCCTGGTGCAGCCCTCCCCCCTCCTACACCTCCTCCTCCTCCGTTGAGCTTGTCAGAGCTCTGCGAGAGAACCACGAGCTCCACCACCATGTCGTCGTGCTGCCGGAGTTCTCCCTCAACTTCTCCTCTCCCCTTGCTGGATCAAAAAGGAGGATACATCCCCGACCTATATGTGTGTTGAACATGGAGACGTCGTCCATTCGGCGCTAGATCGGATCCGTGATTTGAATTGCCGCGAGTACGACTCCATCGCTCATGTTCCTTGTAATGCTTCCGCTTAGCGGTCTTCAAGGGTCTGAAGATGCACTCTCTCTATCTATCTCTCTTCTTTCTAGCATCTCCTAGATTGATCTTGGTGACACGCAGGAATTTTTTGAATTATTACTACGTTACCCAACACTTTATCGGTCGAACCGCAATGTCAACATACGTTATTCCCTTTGTCATCGATATGTTACTTGCCCGAGATTTGATCATCAGTATCTTCATACCTAGTTCAATATCATTACCGGTAAGTCTCTTTACTCATTAGTAATGCATCATCCCGCAACTAACTCATTAGTCACATTGCTTGCAAGGCTTCATATGATGTGCATTACCGAGAGGGCCCAAAGATACCTCTCCGATACTCGGAGTGACAAATCCTAATCTCGATCTATGCCAACCGAACGTTGTGACGTTTGATAGCACACAAGGCATTCCTTCGGTGTCCGGGAGTTGCATAACCTCATAGTCGGAGGAATATGTATTTGACATGAAGAAAGCAGTATCAACAAAACTGAACGATCATTATGCTAAGATAACGGATGGGTCTTGTCCATCACATCATTCTCCTAATGATGTGATCTCGTGTTTGGTGTGAGCGTAGCGGTTCGCTCCTGGAACCTCCCGACACAGGCAACCAGGAGGCGACACATCTGCCTCCAACCACGCCGGCCTCCAAGCCGCTGCCGCTGATCCCTGCCTCCTTCGTCCGCCACTCCGGCGGCCGGAGGGGTTGGCGACCCTGTTGCTTTAGCATAGGTCTGTAGTTAGGGTTGGCCTAGTGTTTCCTTGAGGCATTGTTTTCATGGAGGAGGTGGCGCCGCGCGATACGTCTCCAACGTATCTATAATTTTTTATTGTTCCATGCTATTATATTATCTGTTTTGGATGTTTAATGGGCTTTGCTATGCACTTTATATTATTTTTGGGACTAACCTATTAACCGAAGGCCTAGTCCAAATTTTTTGTTTTTTTTGCCTATTTCAGTGTTTCGCAGAAAAGGAATATCAAACGGAGTCCAAACAGAATGAAACCTTTGGGAGAGTTATTTTTGGAACAAATGCAATCTAGGAGACTTGGAGTGGACATCAAGAAAGAAACGAGGAGGCCACGAGGCAGGAGGGCACGCCCCCCACCCTCATGGACCCCTCGTGGCTCCCCTGGCCGACTTTCTTCGCCTATATATACTCATATACCCTGAAAACATCCAGGAGCACCATGAAACCCTATTTCCACCGCCGCAACCTTCTGTACCTGTGAGATCCCATCTTGGGGCCTTTTTCGGTGCTCCGCCGGAGGGGGAATCGATCACGGAGGGCTTCTACATCAACACCATAGCCTCTCCGATGAAGTGTGAGTAGTTTACCACAGAACTTCGGGTCCATAGTTATTAGCTAGATGGCTTCTTCTCTCTCTTTGGATCTCAATACAAAGTTCTCCTTGATCTTCTTGGAGATCTATTCGATGTAATTCTTTTTGCGGTTTGTTTGTCGATATCCGATGAATTGTGAGTTTATGATAAAGATTATCTATGAACAATATTTGAATCTCCTCTTAATTCTTTTATGTATGATTTGTTATCTTTGCAAGTCTCTTCAAATTATCAGTTTGGTTTGGCCTACTAGATTGATCTTTCTTGCAATGGGAGTGCTTTGCTTTGGGTTCAATCTCGCGGTGTCCTTTCCCAGTGACAGTAGGGGCGGCAAGGCACGTATTGTATTGTTGCCATCGAGGATAAAAAGATGGGGTTTATATCATAAATCTTGAGTTTATCCCTCTACATCATGTCATCTTGCTTAATGCGTTACTCTATTCTTATGAACTTAATACTCTAGATGCATGCTGGATAGCAGTGGATGTGTGGAGTAATAGTAGTAGATGCAGAATCGTTTCGATCTACTTGTCGCAGACGTGATGCCTATGTACATGATCATGCCTAGATATTCTCATAATTATGCACTTTTCTATCAATTGCTCGACAGTAATTTGTTCACCCACCGTAATACTTATGCTATCTTGAGAGAAGCCACTAGTGAAACCTATGGCCCCTGGGTCTATTTTCCATCATATAAGTTTCCGATCTACTTTATTTTGCAATCTTTACTTTCCAATCTATATCATAAAAATACCAAAAATATTTATCTTATTATCTCTATCAGATCTCACTTTTGCAAGTGGCTGTGAAGGGATAAACAACCCCTTTATCGCGTTGGTTGCAAGGTTCTTATTTGTTCATGCAGGTACGAGGGATTTGCGTGTAGCCTCCTACTGGATTGATACCTTGGTTCTCAAAAACTGAGGGAAATACTTACACTACTTTGTTGCATCACCCTTTCCTCTTCAAGGGAAAACCAACGCATGCTCAAGAGGTAGCAAGAAGGATTTCTGGCGCCGTTGCCGGGGAGTCTACGCACAAGTCAGGACATACCAAGTACCCATCACAAACTCTTATCCCTCGCATTACATTATTTGCCATTTGCCTCTCGTTTTCCTCTCCTCCACTTCACCCTTGCCGTTTTATTCGCCCTTTTTTCGTTTGATCTTATGTTTGCTTGTGTCTCCATGTGCCTTATATGTGCTTGCATATTTGCTTGCTAAAAATCTATTGTTATGGATCCACTTAAAGTATTCTACTTGGATCATCTTCGATCTATTTGCGCTCGTGCTGAAACCCCAACTAGCCTAGTTGATGGAAAATCTTTAGATGAGCATGCTCATTTTGTGCGTCATCGTTTGTCTGAAAAGGGGAAGCTCTTATGGTATCAAATAAATAGTTTGCTATGCTATGCTTGGAATCTTTGTGAAATTTATGATTTTACTTGTTGCTCTAAGAACCCTAAAAAACACCTTCCCTACCTATGTGAGTTTAATGATAATGAAATCTTATCTTCTTATGGAAAGGGTGTTTATAGTTACTATGATATCGAACATATTGAAGAATTTGTCGTTTTTAAGGGTGCTCATGAAGTTGCTTCTTTGATTGAAAAGTATGATATTATTCTCTACAAATCTGAAAATTCGGACATACTTAAATATTGCTATGAAAACTATGCTCATAATGCCTATGTTAAGGAATTTATTGAGAGAATGACCGTTGCTTTGGAAGAAAATAATGATATGCATGAATTTATAGATAATTATGATTCCGATGATTTGATTGAAATATCCCTTGATGAACATGATGCTTTCTATTCTTGTGGCCATGATGCCAATATTTATGAAGATGAATTTGCTATAGTTCCTTATGTTAAACATGAGATCGTTGCTATTGCACCCATACTTGATAGTTCCTTCGATGAAAAGCATGATTGCAATGATGTTATTATAAACTCTCTTGATGTAAATTGTGCTAATAATATGCAAAACCCTAAGCTTGGGGATGCTAGTTTTGCTATTTCTACTACTTGTTGCAATGATCATGATTGGGGTGATTCTTCTTATGATCTTGAAAATTTATTTAAGCCCCATGATGAATATGAGATTGATAATAATGTTTGCAATAATATTGAAAGTGGGTTTGGAAGAGTGTTAACTTTAGATCCCACATATTTGGAGAATGTTCAATCTAATGAAGTTTTTGATAAAAGTGGGTTTGGAGAGGTCATGACTTTAGTTAATGTTAATCCCACTATTTTGGAAGAGTGTCAACTTTGCATACATGTGGATCATGTTGAGAATATGTTATGTGATAGCTATTTTGTTGAATTTGCCTATGATCCTACATGTAATTATTATGAGAGAGGAAAATATGGTCGTAGAAATTTTTATCTTACTAAATTACATCTCGTCATGTTGAGATTGCTATCGTCTCTTTCTTCTTCCTTGCATATGCTAGTTTTTGCTTGCCTTGCAAATTTGTTTGCTTATAATATGCCTATGCATAGGAAGTATGTTAGACTTAAATGTGTTTGTCACATGTTTCATTATGCTCTCTTTGTGTTTCAATTATTATCTTTCGTGTGAGCATCGTTGAAATCTTATGCCTAGCTAGGGGTGTTAAACGATAGCGCTTGTTGGGAGGCAACCCAATTTTATTTTTGTTCTTTGCTTTTTGTTCCTGCTTAGTAATAAATAATTCATCTAGCCTATGGTTATATGTTATTTTGTGTTTTAATTAGTGTTTGTGCCAAGTAAAACCTTTAGGATAACCTACGGTGTTAGTTAATTTGATCTTTCTGAAAAACAGAAACTTTTGCGCGCACGAGAATAATTTTCATAAATCACAGAAATGTGATTTTCAGTTGATTCTTTTTTCAGAAGATTAATAGACAAATTACCTAGAACTTCCTAATTTGGTAGAATGTTTAGGGTTCCAGAAGTATTCGAGAGTTACAGATTACTACAGACTGTTCTGTTTTTGACAGATTCTGTTTTTCGTGTGTTGTTTGCTTATTTTGATGAATCTATGGCTAGTATCGGACGATATGAACCATAGAGAAGTTGGAATACAGTAGGTTTAACACCTATATAAATAAAGAATGAGTTCATTACAGTACCTTAAAGTGGTAGTTTGTTTTCTTGCACTAACGAAGCTCATGAGATTTTCTGTTGAGTTTTGTGTTGTGAAGTTTTCAAGTTTTTGGGTAAAGATTTGATGGATTATGGAATAAGGAGTGGCAAGAGCCTAAGATTGGGGATCACCAAGGCACCCCAAGGTAAAATTCAAGTACAACCAAAAGCCTAAGCTTGGGGATGCCCCGGAAGGCATCCCCTCTTTCGCCTTCGCCCATCGATAACTTTACTTGATGCTATATTTTTATTCACCACATGATATGTGTTTTGCTTGGAGCGTCTTGTATGATTTCAATCTTTGCTTTTTAGTTTACCACAATAATACCTGCTGTACACACCTTTTGGGAGAGACACACATGAATCGGAATTTATTAGAATACTCTATGTGCTTCACTTATATCTTTTGAGCTAGATAATTTTGCTCTAGTACTTCACTTATATCTTTTTAGAGCACAGTGGTGGTTTTATTTTATAGAAATTATTGATCTTTCATGCTTCACTTATATTATTTTGAGATTCCTTTAAAACAGTATGGCAATTGCCTTGGTTAAAAATTTAGTCCTAAAATGATGAGCATCCAAGATAGGTATAATAAAAACTATAATATAAAGTGCATTGAATACTATGAGAAGTTTGATACTTGATGATTGTTTTGAGATATGAGGATGGTAATATTAGAGTCATGCTAGTTGAGTAGTTGTGAATTTGAGGAATACTTGTGTTAAAGTTTGTGATTCCCGTAGCATGCACGTATGGTGAACCGTTATGTGATGAAGTTGGAGCATGATTTGTTATTGATTGTCTTCCTTATGTGTGGAGGTCGGGATCGCGCGATGGTTAACTCCTACCAACCCTTTCCCTAGGAGCATGCGTGTAGTACTTTGTTTTGATAACTTGTAGATTTTTGCAATAAGTATGTGAGTTCTTCATGACTAATGTTGAGTCCATGGATTATACGCACTCTCACTCTTCCACCATTGCTAGCCTCTCTTGTACCGCGCAACTTTCGCCGGTACTATACACCCACCATATACCTTCCTCAAAACAGCCACCATACCTACCTATTATGGAATTTCTATATCCATTCCGAGATATATTGCCATGCAACTTTCCACCGTTCCGTTTATTATGACACGCTCCATCATTGTCATATTGCTTTGCATGATCATGTAGTTGACATCGTATTTGTGGCAGAGCCACCTTTATAATTCTTTCATACATGTCGCTCTTGATTCATTGCATATCCCGGTACACCGCCTGAGGCATCCACATAGAGTCATATTTTGTTCTAAGATTCTTGAGTTGTAAGTAGATAAAAGTGTGATGATCTTCATTATTAGAGCATTGTCTCATGTGAGGAAAGGATGATGGAAGCAATGATTCCCTCACAAGAAGGGATGAGTCTCTGTACTTTATGAAAAATAAAAGAGGCCAAACAAGCCCAAATAAAAAAAAGAGGCCAAAGAAGCCCAACAAAAAAATGAGAGAAAAAGAGAGAAGGGACAATGTTACTATCCTTTTACCACACTTGTGCTTCAAAGTAGCACCATGATCTTCATGATAAAGAGTCTCCTATGTTGTCACCTTCATATGCTAGTGGGAATTTTTCATTATAGAACTTGGCTTGTATATTCCAATGATGGGCTTCCTCAAATTGCCCTAGGTCTTCGTGAGCAAGCAAGTTGGATGCACACCTTAGTTTCTTTTGATGAGCTTTCATACACTTATAGCTCTAGTGCATCTGTTGCATGGCAATCCCTACTCACTCACATTGATTTCTATTAATGGGCATATCCATAGCCCATTGATACGCCTAGTTGATGTGAGACTATCTTCTCCTTTTTTTGTCTTCTCCACAACCACTATCCTATTCCACCTATAGTGCTATGTTCATGGCTCACGCTCATGTATTGTGTGAAGATTGAAAAAGTTTGAGAATACTAAAGTATGAAACAATTGCTTGGCTGAAACCGGGGTTGTGCATGATTTAAATATTTTGTGTGATGAAGATAGAGCATAGCGAGACTATATGATTTTGTAGGGATAACTTTCTTTGACCATGTTATTTCGAGAAGACATGATTACTTTGTTAGTATGCTTGAAGTATTATTACTCTTATGTCAATATTAAACTTTTGTCTTGAATCTTTCGGATCTGGACATTCATGCCACAATAAAGAAAATTACATTGAGAAATATGCTAGGTAGCATTCCACATCAAAAATTCTGTTTTATCATTTACCTACTCGAGGACGAGCAGGAATTAAGCTTGGGGATGCTTGATACGTCTCCAACGTATCTATAATTTTTTATTGTTCCATGCTATTATATTATCTGTTTTGGATGTTTAATAGGCTTTACTATGCACTTTTATATTTTTTGGGGACTAACCTATTAACCAAAGGCCCAGTTCAAATTGCTGTTTTTTGCCAATTTCAGTGTTTCGCAGAAAAGGAATATCAAATGGAGTCCAAACGGAATGAAACCTTCGGCAGAATTATTTTTGGAACAAACGCAATCCAGGAGACTTGGAGTGGATGTCAAGAAAGAAACGAGGAGGCCACGAGGCAGGAGGGCGCGCCCAGGGGGTAGGCGCGCCCCCAACCTCGTGGGCCCCTTGTGGCTCCCCTGACCGACTTCCTTCACCTATATACACTCATATACCCTGAAAACATCCAGGAGCACCATGAAACCCTATTTCCACCGCCGCAACCTTCTGTACCCGTGAGATCCAATCTTGGGGCCTTTTTCAGCGCTCCACCGGAGGGGGAATCGATCACGGAGGGCTTCTACATCAACACCATGGCCTCTTAGATGAAGTGTGAGTAGTTTACCACAGACCTTCGGGTCCATAGTTATTAGCTAGATGGCTTCTTCTCTCTCTTTGGATCTCAATAAAAAGTTCTCCTTGATCTACTTGGAGATCTATTCGATGTAATTCTTTTTGTGGTGTGTTTGTCGAGATCCGATGAATTGTGGGTTTATGATAAAGATTATCTATGAACAATATTTGAATCTCCTCTGAATTCTTTTATGTATGATTTGTTATCTTTGCAAGTCTCTTCGAATTATCAGTTTGGTTTGGCCTACTAGATTGATCTTTCTTGCAATGGGGGAAGTGCTTAGCTTTAGGTTCAATCTTGCGGTGTCCTTTCCCAGTGACAGTAGGGGCAGCAAGGCACGTATTGTATTGTTGCCATCGAGGATAAAAGATGGGGTTTATATCATATTGGTTGAGTTTATCCCTCTACATCATGTCATCTTGCTTAATGTGTTACTCTATTCTTATGAACTTAATACTCTAGATGCATGCTGGATAGCGGTCGATGTGTGGAGTAATAGTAGTAGATGCAGAATCGTTTCGATCTACTTGTCGCGGACGTGATGCCTATATACATGATCATGCCTAGATATTCTCATAAGTATGCACTTTTCTATCAATTGCTCGACAGTAATTTATTCACCCACTGTCGGATTTCGGGTTCCGGCAGACCCTTGAGGTTCGAACATTGGGGTGTACACGAAGATCTCTCCCCTACCAGCTCACGTCTTGAAGTCTCGCAAAGATCTAAGCAAGAAAGATGAAGACACAAGGGACACAAGATTTATACTGGTTCAGGCCACCATTGTGGTGTAATACCCTACTCTAAAGTGTGGTGTGGTGGATTGCCTCAGGGGCTGATGATGAACAGTACAAAGGGAGAACAGCCTCGCGAGGGGCTGTTCTTGAGCTGGTGCGATGAACTGCTTGGGCGAGTTTAGTCGTTTCTCTCTCTCTCTGGTTGATCTCTCGATGATCTAGATGCCTCTACCCCATGGGTGGCTAGTCCTATTTATAGGCGGAGGCCCTGGGCCTCCTCCCAAATAATGAGCAGGAAGGGCGCCAACAATTGGCCATTTTAAAGGGGAACATCTGGTACACTTATCCTGACTAAAGTTGGTCTTCGGCTGCCAAAGGCTCTGATGGTGACGCCGCCTTGGGCTCCATGATGACCTCCATCCTGCTGTTCTGCTGGTCTTGGTCTTGTTGCACCGAAACAGTAACCTTTGCCTAATGCCTTGGCCTGTGCTTGCCCCCTTTGCACCGAAAGGGAAACAAGGACACTGCGCAGGCCGGCGCCCGCCTGGTGCCCGCCTGGTCCTCGATCGTCATGGCTTGCGTCATGAGCCCCTCGGGAGGTGCCCTGCCTTGATCTCTCCGCCTCCTCGCAAGCCTGCCTGAGGAGGCTGCTCCTGAGGAAGCTCCCTGTCGTCCGCCCCGCGAGGGTCTTGAGCTTGAGCTGATGAAGCTGGGCTGCATTGGGCCCCCACTTGAGCCACGCCGCAGGCCGCAGGCAGGCAAGTCTGGGGACCCCCGTTCGCAGAACGCCGACAGCAGCCCCCGAGCCAAAGGCGTGCCCGGACTTGGCTTAGCAGAGAAGCGAAGGGGCAAGTGCGAAGCGCCACGGGCCCAACAGCCTGCGTCCTTGGGCACCGCGTGGCGGTTGATTGGACGTGGGTGTCTCCGCTTCCCCATGATGCCTCGGCAACCGCACGACTTGACAAAAAGGGGTGCCCGGGCCAGACTGGCCTGCTTTGTTCTCGCTTGCCTTGCTCTAGATCCCCTTTCTCGCCCTTCTCCTTCCTGCTTCCGAAATCCTCCAGATCCGCCTCAATCCTTCCTGTCCGGCGAGCTATGGCGCCCCGCAAGACTCCGACTGAGGCCTGGTACTCCGCGGCTCTGGATCCCCCAAATGTGTCGGAGAAGAATCTTGCCCTCGTGCGCCAGAGGATGGTGGCGTAGGGCAACGCAGGAGCGACTGCGTTCAAGGCCGGCTCCAGCCAGCCTGAAGGCAAGGGGAGCACCTTTTACCCGCTCTTCGTGAGCGCCATCGTTGCCGGCCTGGTGCCTCCTTTTTCCGAGTTCTTCCTTGCTGTTCTTCGCCTGTACAACTTGCAAGCTCTGCACCTCCACCCCAACTCTGTTCTTCTTCTGGCGATCTTCGCCTACTATTGCGAGGCTCACGTTGGGATAAAGCCCTCGGTGGCCTTGTTGCGCCATTACTTTTATCTCCGGGTTTCTCGTGGCCCCATCTTCGCATGCGCGAGTTTTGTCGCATACTCTGGCTCCAACACCATCTCGAAGCCCGGGAAGAGGATTGAAGGCTTCCGGAGCAGGTGGGTCATGGTGGACGCCGGGCGCATCCACCCCCGACTTGTGCTGCCCATGGGGCAGCCCAAGGCCGTTGATGCGTGGTCTCGCGCGGAGCTCGTCGATCCCTGCGCGAGGGCGGTGCTGGAGAGGATGGACGCGGACCTGAGGCCAGGCAACCTGGGGGCGGCGAAGCTGACCAGGGCCACACTCTTGAGGGAGTTTCTGGAGCCTCGGGTGGCTCCACTCCAGGAGCACTCGCTCCCGTTGTGGAGGCTCGGGGAAGCAGACGCTGTCATTCGCCTAAGCTCTACAGCCCTGGCCGATGAAGATCTGGTCGCGGCCCTCCACTCCTTGGTCGGGGGAGACGTAGCGAGGCCGAACGGTGCTCCTGTCCCCCTGTTTCATCGTGACGACTGGGAGCAGGCGGTGGACGCCATGCCCACCTTCAACGGTGAGGGGCTAGTGCCCGCAGTGGCTCCCGGGGATCTGACGGTGTTGCTGACGGTGAATATGTCCTCCAGTGACTCCAGCGGGAGTGAGGAGGAAGAAGAGGAGGAGGAGGAGGAGGAAGAGGAGTTCGACTCCGAGGCGATTGGCGAGGAGTCGGAGGAGTCCTTCCCCCGGCGCAGGTCTCGCACCCTCCGCTCCATGTCGGACGACGACGAGGCCAACAGCGGGCGAGGAGGAGTGGATTCTCCCCAAGTCCCGAGCAAAGACAGGTCAGGGCTGGTGTCCCCAGGATTCGCTCTGGCTCCGGGGCGGTCTGAGGCCAGCTCCGGCCTTCCCGAAGCGTCCTCTGCTTCTATGCCTCCCAAGGCTAACCCCAGCTGCAGGCTCTCGGGCTTCAAGTTTGGCCGGAGGCTGCTTGAACCCGCGAGCGATGACCTGTAAGTACTCGATCCATGCTCTGCTTTGTTTCTATCGCCGAGACTTGACGCCTGCACTCCTTGACCAGGCCGGCACCTGAGGCGAAGAGGTTGAGGGGGGCTTCTGCGGCCCTGCTTGAGGCGAGCTCGCCTGCCGTGGCAGCACCTTCTTTTGCGGGGAAAGGAGGCACCGGGGCCCATGCTTCCCTTGCTCGGTCGCCCTCGCGAGCCCAGCAGGGGCACTCTGGCGAGGAGTCAGCCCCCGTGGCCCCGCTGACCTTGGAGGGGGCTAGGCTTGGTGCTGCTGCTGAGATGTCCAAGGCCCGGGAGGCTCCTTCCTCCCAAGCCGTGATCATGCTGCCGTCCTCTCCGCCTGCTCCACCAGCTCCCGTCTCTTCTGATCCCTCCGCTGTCTTGTATCAGGCCGCCGATGAACTGAGTCGGCTTGGGAGGATCTCCAGAGCGCGGACCCCCGCTTGGTGGTCGGGTGCCTAGAGTTAGCCTCCGGCTGGGCCCGCTCCGCTGCCTCTGTCCAAGCGGCGCTGAGGCAGGCTGCGTCTGCCTCCGACGAGGAGAAGCAAGCCGCCCGCCAGGCTAAGGCTGCTCGCGATGCTGCCCAAGGCGAAGCTGCGGATGCCCAGGGCCGCTGCAAGGCATTGGAGGCCGAGCTGCAAGACCTGCGTGAGGAGCTCGCGAAGGAGATCCGCATTCGCCAGGAGAAGGAGGAGGGGATGAAGGCTCGGGAGGCTGCCGTCAAAGACTGGGACGCCGAGCTTGTTGACCATCGTGGCCGGTAGGAGACGCTGGAGCAGGCGCTAAAGGTGGAGAGGGACGAGCTAGACCGCAAGGCGAAGGTGCTGGCCGAGGATCGGGTGGCCTTCACCGAGCTGGAGGAGAAGGCTCTCGCTGCGCTGAAGACGCTCTATGAGAGCGGCTTAGAGGACCCGTTGGCTGGCGAAGAGGACGGCCCTGCCGAGCTGCTTCCCTTCCTGGTCCGTGCGCTTGAAGATGCCGCGGACGGCCTTGGTCCCACGGCCGAGGCCGAGGCGCGTGCCCTGTCGTCTGCAGCGCTAACGTGTGTCCTCAGCCACATCTACCTTCGCGACCCCAACGTCGACCTCGACAACCTGATGGAACCCGTAAGCGGCGACCTTGCCGCCGCCGCTGCTGAGGCTGTGAAGGGCCAAGCCGAGGTTTTGCTGGGAAAGTTCCGTGCCTTCAGCATCTTGTCTAAACGCGACGCCGCCAGTTCCACGGCTTCGGGAGGCCGAACCGCCCAGCACGGCTCCACCGCAGGCGGCAGCGCCACTGGAAAGTGATCCCCTTGCATCCTTTCTCCTGTTTTAATTCCTGCAACTTGCACCATGCCTCGTGGAGGCGTTTAAACTTGTGTTTGGTGTTGTGAAAACACTCTATGGCTTGTAATATTTGCTTTTGAATTCCTTAGGATTTGCATTTTCCCTCCTATTTGCCTGTGTTCTACGTCGGTAGGGTCCGGCCCCGTGCATACCTCAGCCACCGTTAGCCCCGACCGGAAACCAGGACGGGACTAAGGAGTGAGGGGCTACGTGGCAAGTTAGGCTCCTGAGTCGCGATGCTCAGGAGTCCCCCTTAACGCGCGAACAGCAAGTAGGGAAGGGAGGCGTAGGAGTGGATTTGTCGTTCTACGTCGGCAGGGCCCGGACCCGCGCATACCTCAGCCGCCGTTAGCCCCGACCGGAAACCAGGACGGGACTAAGGAGTGAGGGGCTACGTGACCAGTTAGGCTCCTGAGTCGCGATGCTCAGGAGTCCCCCTTGACGCGCAAACGAGTCTTCATACCTTGGCTCCGCTCGGGGGGAGGCGCGTGATGACCAGGTCCGAGGGACCTAGCTGGGTGGCGTGCGTTTGGGCGCAGCCCCCGTGTCCGGCCCCCTCGCACGGCACTCCCGAGGGGAGGCATTGCGATGGTACCAGACACTGAGCTCTGGGCTCCCTGAGGTTGATACGGCCGTGGGCCGCCCTCAGTTGTTTATCACCAGCGCGGAGCATAGCGCTTCCGTATGTGTACGGGCATAGCCGCTCCTCGGTAGTGTCGTCAGCCAGCACGGAGCATGGTGCTTCCACTGGTTCGTGGGAAGGGGCTCCCCTCCGGGAGGAGCCCCCGGGGCGTCTACTATTGGGGAACGTTGCAGAAAATTAAAAATTTTCCTACGGTTTCACCAAGATCCATCTATGAGTTCATCTAAGCAACGAGTGATAGGAGTGCATCTACATGCCCTTGTAGATCGCGAGCGGAAGCGTTCAAGAGAACAGGGATGATGGAGTCGTACTCGCCGTGATCCAAATCACCGATGACCAAGTGCTGTACGGACAACACCTCCGCGTTCAACACACGTACGGAGCGGATTACGTCTCCTCCTTCTTGATCCATCAAGGGGGAAGGAGAGGTTGAGGAAGAAGGCTCCAGCAGCAGCACGACGGCGTGGTGGTGGTGGAGATGCAGTACTCCGGCAGGGCTTCGCCAAGCAACTGTGGAAGGAGGAAGAGGTGTAGCAGGGGGAGGGAGGCGCCAAGACTCAGGGTGCGGCTGCCCTCCCTCCCCCCTCCTTTATATAGGCCCCCAGGGGGGAGCCGGCCCTGGAGATGGGAATCTCCCAAGGGGGCGGCGGCCAGGGGGGTGGAGTGCCCCCCAAGGCAAGTGGTGCGCCCCCCCCCCCCACCCTAGGGTTTCCAACCCTAGGCGCAGGGGGGGCCAAGGGGGGGCGCACCAGCCCACTACGGGCTGGTTCCCCTCCCTCTTCAGCCCACGGGGCCCTCCGGGATAGGTGGCCCCACCCGATGGACCCCCGGGACCCTTCCGGTGGTCCCGGTACAATACCGGGTGACCCCGAAACTTTCCCGATGGCCGAAACAGCACTTCCTATATATAAATCTTCACCTCCGGACTATTCCGAAACTCCTCGTGACGTCCGGGATCTTATCCGGGACTCCAAACAACATTCGGTAATCACATACAAGTCTTCCTAATAACCCTAGCGTCACCGAACCTTAAGTGTGTAGACCCTATGGGTTCGGGAATCATGCAGACATGACCGAGACAGCTCTCCAGCCAATAACCAACGGCGGGATCTGGATACCCATGTTGGCTCCCACATGTTCCATGATGATTTCATCGGATGAACCACGATGTCGAGGATTCAATCAACCCCGCATACAATTCCCTTTGTCAATCGGTACGTTACTTGCCCGAGACTCGATCGTCGGTATCCCAATACCTCGTTCAGTCTTGTTACCGGCAAGTCACTTTACTCGTACCGTAATGCATGATTGAAAGTGCGTTATATCGACTAGAGGGGGGTGAATAGGCGATTTTTATGAATTCTTCACTGAGGAATTTGCCGGTGAGGAAATTCCTTAGCGAAGAACTACTAGCAGCGGAATGAGTACTCAGAAGTAAGCATAACAGAATACAAGCATGGTCATCATGATGAAATGAAGACTAGCACAGAGTACAGAAAGCGTAATCACAGGATAACACAAGATGAAGACAAACAGACTGAAGAAATTGAACTGAGGAAATTGAGAAAGTCTTCAGTCAAAGTCTTCAAGCATAGATATGAACAAACACTCAACACAGTAATGAGGAAATGAAAGGGTTGAGGAAATAGAACCAGTTAGGTTGGTGAAGACAATGATTTGGTAGACCAGTTCCAACTGTTGTCTCAGTTGTACGTCTGGTTGGAGTGGCTAAGTATTTAAACTCAAGGACACACAGTCCCGGACACCCAGTCGTTGAGCACGCAGCTCAGGACACCCAGTCCTCACCGTATTCTCCTTGAACTAAGGTCACACAGACCTCGTCCAATCACTCGTGGTAAGTCTTCAGGCGACTTCCAAACCTTCACAGACTTGGTCACTCGGCGATCCACAATTCCTCTTGGATGCTCTAGACCATGACGCCTAACCGTCTGGAAGAAGCACAGTCTTCAAAGGTAACAAGCGTCGGATCCACGCAGGATCAATTTCTTCAGTGATGCTCAATCACTTTGGGTTTGTAGGGGTCTGGTTTTGGGTTTTCCTCACTTGATGATTTTCGCTCAAAGTCCTCGGAGGATGGGTTGCTCTCAAATGGTAAGTGTCAAGTTCTCTCGGAGCAACCAACCAGCTAGTGGTTGTAGGGGGGAGCTATTTATAGCCTAGGGAGCAGCCCGACATGATAAGACATAAATGCCCTTCAATGATATGACCGTTAGGTGGATAAGATATTTTGGGACAGCTGGCGCGCAGCACAGCAACGGTCGGAAATTTGACTCTCAAATTCCTCAGGGCTATCATGTTCCTCACTGTGTAGGCAATTTGCACTGGCGAATTCCTAACTCCTCAGTCAGAACAAATTCATCAGCGACCAGAAGAACTTCGTTTCTGTCACTGAAGAAAGTGACTGAACTGTATGAGATTTCCAAAGGATTCACTCGAAGGGATTGGTACGTGTAGGATTTTGAGTTGAGCATCACATGGAAATTTTTCCTTAGTATTTCCTCGACCCCCTTTAACAGTACGGTGTTTCCTATGACTCAAGAAATAGAAAATGAAACTACGAAAACAAAAGTCTTCACGCTTCATGTTCCTCAAATGAACACCAAGTCTTCAAGGTCACACCAATTTCTTCACTTTCAAAGTCTTCAGAAAGTCTTCAGAATATCAAAGTCTTCAGTCAAAGAACTTCATTTTTAGGGGTCAACTTTCTCTGTAAATATCAAACTCCTCATAGACTTATAGACATGTGTACACTCACAAACGCATTAGTCCCTTAACCTATAAGTCTTCAATACACCAAAATCACTAAGGGGCACTAGATGCACTTACAATCTCCCCCTTTTCTGTGATTGATGACAATATAGGTTAAGTTTTCAACGGGGATAAACATATGAAGTGTAAATACTGATATTGAGGAATTTGATTACAAGATATAGAAGAACTCCCCTTGAAGATGTGCATAGTGAGGAATTTGCTTCTAAGGCAATGCACATTTGAAGAGTTGAATCACGGAGATCTCCCCCTATATCTTGTAATTCATATACGCATTTGATATATAATATGAAGAATTTGAAATGCATGATGAAATATGGTGCCTGATGAAATTCAGCATGTGTGCAATATCATTACTGAGGAATAAGCATGCCGAATAAAGCATCAAAAGTATCAGAACATAGTGCAACAAAAGTATCAGCGCACCATCGGGTTTAAGATTACAACTCGATCCAAATAAAAGTTTCAGAAGAACGAGAGTTGTAACTTAAAAAAACGCCCTTAATATAGACCCGCTTGAAGACTAACTCAGATTTCTCCCCCTTTGTCATCAAATGACCAAGAGGATTGAAACTGAGGACTAACGCCCCTGAAGAATTTCAAGTTGATGGAGGAGCGCCAGCGTTGTCGGGGTCGGTCGTTGTAGTAGGGCCTGCCGCAGTGTTGTCCAAATCTTCATACTCATCAGTGTCACGCGATGAAGAATAAGAGCTGGCCACCAGTGGAGGAACTTTGACCCTCTTGAATTTCTTCGGAGGAGGTGCAGACCAGTCAAATTCTTCCTTGAGACCCATAGTCTTCAGTTCTTCAGCGCTATAGACATGAATGAGGATAGCCCAGGTGCGGTTGAAGGTTTCATGAAGGTAGTATTGGTTCTTCTTCACATCATTGTGTGTTAAGGTCATATTGTGAAGAAGTGCACCAAACTGACGCTTTACCCATTTGTGATTGCGATCAACCTTCTGATGAAGACTGAGGAGTAACTCACGGTCAGTCATCACCCTGGGTGCTGTGGCTTGAGGATTTTGCTTGGCTGAGGTATTTGCGGCAGAGTCATGTGTGGCAGAGTCGTCATTGGTAGAGTAAGAGGTAGCCTTGCGAAATTGACCATCCAATGGACAAATGCCTTCATCGATCACAGCAGCTGCCTTGCCTTTATCATCATCTGATGGAACTTTCCATTTGAGGACTTCAATGGGAGGCAAGTAGCTACCGTGGTTCAGAGTGTCAGCTTTGTAATTCAGTGAAGATCTTGCCCTGATGAATCTCATAATCCAAGGAGCATAGGGCTTCAGCTCGAATGGTGACATAGCAATATTGGCCAGAGTCCTCATGAAGAAATCATGGAAGTTGACGGGAACGCCATGAATGATGTTGAAAAGCATATTCTTCATGATGCCAACGACTTCTTCATCATTTGAGTCGTGGCCTTTGATAGGACTCATTGTCTTTGTCAGAATGCGATAGACAGTCCGAGGCACATAGAGTAATTCCTTGACGAGGAATTTGGTTCATGGGGCCTGCCCAGGCTTCAAAGGTTTCATGAGCACTTGCATATAGTGATTTGTCAGTTCAGGGTCACTGTAGATGCAACGTGCACTGTCATGGGGAGGATTGAGAGGAAGGACACGAAGCAATTCAGTTGCTGGTGCCTTGTAGTGAGTGTTTTCAGTCATCCAGTCCAACACCCATGAGTTGACATCTTCAGCGTCTCCAGTGATATGCAGTGTAGCGTCGAACTGAAGAATGAGTTCTTAATTCCAATCATAGATGTCAGTGCAGAAATTGAGTAATCCTGCATCGTGAAGAAAACTAAGGACAGGCTCGAAGCATGGCAGAGATTCCATGTCCACGTGAGGAATATGCTCATGATCGAAGATTTTGTCTTTGTCAAACAGCACTGAGGAATAGAAGTTGGCTTGACTAGCAGTCCAGAAACGCCTCTTCCTTATGCGAGCAGAGTCATAGGGGTTGTAGTTAGTGAAGAATACATGCTCGAAAAATAAGTCTTCAGCCTTGAACTTCTGTTTGCTTGAGAACGGATTCTTTGGCTTGGGCAGAGGGATGCCAGTGAGTTGCATCACCACTTCAGGAATCGCGAGCTCAGGTTCTTCAGGCTGAGGAATTTCTGGTTCCTCTTCTTGTGCAACCTGAGGATCAGCAGCAGCAAGTTCTTCAGCACTAGTGGCTGGAATGTCTTCATGCACAGAGGGAGTGGGTTGAGTTTCTTCAGAGCCCATTTGAACTGTTGGTGCAGGGGACTGAGGTATTTGTTGAATAGGTGTGAAGAGAGGAGTATTGGGATGCTGACTTTCCCAAAAGTCATCATTCATCACAGGTGTGGTGCATCCTATATCCACATCTTCATCTTCAATTTCCTCAACACCAGCCTCTTCAGCTGTGAACTGAGGCATAGGTGAGGAAATGACTGGCGTTGAAGGGATTTTGTCCACTTCAATTTCTTCATCAATCTGCTCTGACGAAGCAGCAGAATGATTTTCTTCATCAGATCCGCTTGGGATCTTATAGTCTTCTCCAAAAGGAACAAGGTCCTTTGATGGCATGGAGGAAATTGGAACAGCATCAATAGGATTTTCAAATGAGCTGGTCATTGGCTTCATTTTCTTCGCAGCCGAAGAATTTGACGCAGCTGATGCCTTCCGTTTCTTCACTGCAGCTCGCTCTGCAGCCTTGGTCTTCTTCACATCATAGGCAGATGGAAGAATTGGAGTTGGTGTAGGCGCGGGAGGAGCTGAGGAATCTGGTTGATTTTCTTCAGGCGCAACTGATGCAGTTGCCCTGATCTCTTCAGTTTCTTCAGGCGCACCACTAGTGGATGCCCTGGCAATTTCTTCAGCGGCAGGAATTTCTTCACCAGCCCTGGAACTAGCATTTTCTTCAGCAGGCTGAAAGTCATCAGCGGTGCTGGCATGTTCTTCAGCAGGCTGAGCAGAGTCTGCAGCCTGAAGATTTTCTTGTTGCGATGGGGCTGCAACATTTGTGAATTTCTTCGTCAGATTGACGAATCTCACTTTGGCTCCTTGCCAATCAGCATAGTAGACATCAAAGTCTTTGCTGAGGGCTTGAATTTCAGACTGAGCCTCGAGAAGTTCCTCAGGTGTCATTCTGACAACATTTTTCTTCAGGAGCTTCTCCTTTCTGTATTGCGCTTTCTTGATCTCTCTTGCCTTTTCAAACTTCCATTTCTCTTCAGTGATGAAATGGGTCAGCGTGTGACTTTGACCAGGAGTCAGATGAAAATCAGGCATAGGGGTGTTAGGATCCTTGTGCCAGAGGTCAATGTAGTCGAGGATCTTCCTCGGATCCAAAAGCAGTGGCATAGATGTGCCTTTGGCTCTAGCGGCCTTCACCTGTCTGTCTCTGATGATTTCTGCAAGTTCATCATCAGAAGGCACATGGAATGCGACCTGTTTCTTCTTTGGACTCGGCCGAGGACCGCGTCCAGCTGTTGCTTTAGTCTTCAACAGTGTGGGGCCTGAGGAGGAAATTGGTGCAACTGAGGAACTTGCTGAGACACCAGAGGCAATCGAGAAACCAGCAGTCCTTTGACATGTAGCCAGATGCACAGGAGCTGAGGACTTTGAAGGAGCTGCTGAGGACTTTGGTGGAGCAGTAGCAGTGTGAGGAATTTGCCGTGAGGGCATTGCTGAGGAACTTGGCCGTGAGGGCGCTGTTGGTGAAGCACTTGGCTTACGTGCAGGCTTCTTTGGCATGGATTTCCTCGGCTTGACCGAGGCCTCAGTAGCAGTAGCAGTGGCAGAATCCTCATTGAATTTCTTCACTGCCTCCTTGGCTTGTCTTGCCAATTTAGCTTGGCGCTTAGCCCATTCTTCAGGAAAGTCCTCACCACGCTTGATGCTGGTGGGGTCAGCTACTTGGCCAGGTGCCAATGGAGCTCTTGGGCATGGTGGATTGAGAGCGAATTTCTTCATGTACTTTGGAGTTACATATCTGTATTCCCTCCATTCCCTTGCCCATCTCCGTTCAATCTTCTGTATGCGCACCTTGCACTGATTTTTGTTTTCTTTGCCAAATTTTGCTTCATCAGGTGTCCAATAGCCAGCATAAATTTCCTCAGGGATTTCAAACACAGTCATAACCTTAGGTTTCTTTCCTCCTTTCTGCGGCTTCTTACCGTCTGCCATATTCTTCAGATGAGGAATTTGAACAATTGAACACTCTGAAGAAGTATGCAGTTTTTCTTCGAGGAACGCTGCAAATGAGTTAAGTTGCTGAAAACCTAGTGATTCAGCAGCAGACATGAGTACCTGTGAACAAAGTATAGGTGCGAGGAATTTGGGGAGGTCATATGCGTTCTCAGAAGGTTTTTCAAAAAGAACAAGTTTTGAGGAATTTGACCAGATGAACCTTGAGGAATTTCACTAAGCGTTCTTGTCTTAGGTTCCAGAGTTGTACAGATCGAAGATCCACACAATTAGGGAATCTTGAAGAAAATGATAGCTTAGAGAAACAGTTCAAGATCATATGATGTGTGAGGTGTTCATATGTGTGAAGATTTGAAGAATAAACACCTTTGAAGATTTTCAGGAAAGTTTGAGAATCAAAGTGAGTAATAAAAGTAACTTTTAATTACCCGAAGTGAAGAACACGACGAACTGAGAAGAACAGATGTGAAGTTCGTCAGGTTAGATCTCCCACGCCCTAACTTGGCAGAGGAAGACAGCTACGGCGGCGGCGGAGTGAAGATTCTCGCAACCAACGCGAGTACGACGGCGACGAGGTCGAGGCAGCTAAGCTCTTCCTCACCGGCGACGATGGAGTAGCGGCGGCGCTAGGGTTTGAGGAGCTCGAGTGAGAGAGAAGCGATCGAGCGGAGTAAATGAAGTGAGGAAGGGGAGAGGGGTATTTATAGACACGGTGAAAAAAACTGTTCGCCCGAAGATTTGGGACGAACGTGCCCCTGCCCTTTCTCCTTCTCGCGACATGTGTCACCCACATACTGTGTAGTTGAGATCGTGTACGATCGTGGGTGAATAGAATAATGCATTGTGGGATGCGGAACGGTTTGAGCGGCAAAACCGAAAATTTGGATAAGATTTGTTTTAAAGTTTCGTTCGCAATTTCTTCAGCTGACAAGGACACAGTGAAGATTTTGAACGAGTTTCAAATAGAACGCACATGAAGAATTTGTGAATAGATTGGGTTGAGTATAGCATAGAGGGGGAAGGGTCCGATCACATTCACTTAGCAGAAAAAACAACTTGAAGAAATAGCTATAAGTGAATGCTGTAGAGGACATAAACTCATATATATATATAGCCAATGAAGAAAAACGACGGAAACAGTGAAGATTTTGCAAAGTTGAAGAATTTGAAAAACTGAAGAATTTCAAAACTGAGGAAAAACTCAAATTGAAGATTTTCAACTTTTTGTGGTGGCGTGACCCACCGTATAAGAATGATGATTTCAGACACCGTGTACAATTGTCCTAGGGTTCTGAGAATCAAATTCTTCATTAATTTCTTCACACTTAGAGTGTTATTCTTCATTGATTGAAGAAAAACATTTCTTCATGCGTTGCACATCTAAGTCATCAATTCTGCATAAGTGTCAGGGTGTGTGTCCTTTTCAAAGAACATTCGAAGATTCTAAGATATTTAGCTCACACCGCAACTTGCTAAATCTCTTCTCATCCAAGGGCTTAGTGAAGATATCAGCTAGCTGTTCTTCAGTCTTCACGTGCTCGATGGAGATGTCGCCCTTCAACACATGATCACGAAGAAATTTTGACGAATCTGAATGTGCTTTGTCTTCGAGTGCTGAACTGGGTTGTGAGCAATCTTGATGGCACTCTCATTGTCGCAGAGGAGAGGCACATTCTTCACGTTGACGCCATAGTCCTTGAGTGTTTGCTTCATCCAAAGCAGTTGAGCACAGCAAGAGCCAGCAGCAATGTATTCAGCTTCCGCAGTAGACAGTGATACGCAGTTCTGTTTCTTCGAGGACCAACAGACCAAAGATCGTCCGAGGAAATGACAAGTGCCAAAAGTTGACTTGCGGTCCACACGATCACCAGCATAGTCAGAGTCAGAATATCCAATGAGATCAAAAGTAGAGCCCTTGGGGTACCATAATCCTAGTATTGGTGTGTGAGCTAGATATCGAAGAATATGCTTCAAAGCCTTATGGTGTGATTCCTTCGGTGCAGCTTGAAATCGGGCACACATGCAAACACTAAGCATTATATCTGGCCTAGATGCACATAAGTACAATAAAGAACCAATCATGGAGTGGTATACCTTGTGATCGAAGTCAATACCATTTTCATCAGTGCATAGATGGCCATTTGTGGGCATAGGAATTTTGACGCCTTTGCAATCTTGCATGCCGAATTTCCTCAGTACATCTTTGAGGTATTTCTCCTGAGATATGAATATGCCATTGCGTTGTTGACGAATTTGAAGACCTAAGAAGAATTTCAACTCTTCCATCATAGACATTTGATATTCTTCACTCATCATATAGGCAAATTCATCACTATAACGTTCGTCAGTACAGCCAAAGATAATATCATCAACATATATTTGGCACACAAACAGTTCACCATCATAAGATTTAGTAAAGAGAGTAGGGTCGAGTGAACCGGGTGTGAAGCCATTCTTCACGAAGAATTCCTTCAATGTATCATACCACGCCCGAGGGGCTTGCTTGAGGCCATAGAGGGCCTTATTAAGTCTGAAGACTTTGTCAGGATTCTTTGGATCTTCAAAACCTGGGGGTTGAGCAACATATACTTCTTCCTCAAGCTTACCATTGAGGAATGCACTTTTCACATCCATTTGATATAAGATGATATCATGATGGTTAGCATAAGCAAGTAATATGCGAATAGCCTCAAGTCTAGCAACAGGTGCAAAAGTTTCATCGAAATCAATTCCTTCAACCTGTGTGTAGCCTTGAGCTACCAGTCGTGCCTTATTCCTCACCACAAGGCCATTTTCATCTTGCTTGTTGCGGTAGATCCACTTTGTGCCAATGATATTATGCTTGTGAGGATCTGGACGTTTGACCAGTTCCCAGACATTATTGAGCTCGAACTGATGTAATTCTTCTTGCATAGCCTGAATCCACTCCGGCTCCCAAAATGCTTCATCTACCTTAGTGGGCTCTGTGATAGAGACAAAAACATAGTGCCCACAAAATTTAGATAAATGTGAAGCTTTTGAGCGTGTGAGAGGACCTGGTGCTCTAATGTCATCGATGATCTTCTCCACTTGCACTTCTTTTGCAACGCGAGGATGAGCTGGTTGTCGCTGAGGAGTATGATCAGCATTTTCTTCAGCACCATTTTCCTCAGCATTTTCTTCAGGTGCATCAGCTCGACGTTCTTCATGAACTGGAATGAATTCTTCAGCGGATTCTTCAGTAGGAATGACATCCTCAGTTGCCTTGAACTTGATAGAATCCTCAGGTGCTGGTTCATCTAACACAGAAGGTAGGTGCTCTCTTTGCGAGCCATTAGTTTCATCGAACCGCACATCTACAGTGTCAACAATCTTGTGAAGAACAATGTTGAAGACTTTGTAGGTGTGCGAGTCCTTTCCGTAACCAAGCATAAAACCTTCATGTGCTTTCGGTGCAAATTTAGAATTGTGGTGAGGATCTCTAATCCAACATTTAGCACCAAAGACTTTGAAATAACTCACATTGGGTTTCTTGTCAGTGAGGAGTTCATAGGCCGTCTTCTTGAAGAATTTGTGAAGATATACTCTGTTGATGACGTGGCACGCAGTATCAATTGCATCAATCCAAAAACGATGAGGCATTTTGTATTCATCAAGCATAGTGCGAGCCATCTCAACAAGAGTTATGTTCTTGCGCTCCACGACGCCATTTTGCTGAGGAGTATAGGGAGCAGATAACTCATGAGTAATACCAAGTTCATCAAGATAGTCATCAAGACCGGAATTCTTGAACTCAGTTCCATTGTCACTTCTGATGTGCTTGATCTTCACACCAAAGTTGGTTGAAGCCCTCGAGGAAAATCGTTTGAAGACTTCCTGCACTTCATGTTTGTAAGTAACAATGTGTACCCATGTATATCGAGAGTAATCATCAACAATGACAAAACCATATAGAGATGCATCATTAGTGACTGCTGAGTAATGATTAGGTCCGAAGAGGTCCATGTGAAGCAATTCGAATGGACGAGTAGTGGTCATGATAGTCTTTGCTGGATGCTTGGCCTTGGTCATTTTTTCAGCTTCACAGGCTCCGCATAAGTGATCCTTGAGGAATTTGACATTCTCAATGCCAATGACATGCTTCTTCTTCGCAAGCGTGTGCAAATTCCTCATGCCTGCGTGACCAAGTCGTCGATGCCATAGCCAGCCTTCTGAAGCTTTTGCAAGTAGACACACGGCTGGTTGTGGTCCTATAGAGAAATCAACAATATATAGGTCTCCTCTCCTAAAGCCTTCGAAGACTTTGGAATTGTCAGCTTCCATAATCACAACATCGCGATACTTTCCAAAGACAACAACCATATCAAGATCACAAAGCATTGAGACTGACATGAGGTTGTATCCTAAGGACTCAACAAGCATGACTTTGTCCATGTGTTTATCCTTAGAGATTGCAACCTTACCAAGACCCAATACCTGACTTTTGCCTTTGTCAGCAAAGATGATATGCTTCAGATGCGACGGTGATAAGGGAGCATCCATCAAAAGATTCTTGTCACCAGTCATGTGATTTGTACATCCACTATCGAGGACCCACTCAGTGGCTTTGGGTTGATCATCCTGCAGATGAATTAGTGTAACTTACAATCTCATATGTTTCATCAGTGAAGAATATGATATCAAGTTCATCAGATGAATTTCATCAAGCAGTAAACCGATATAGCAGTAGGAGGACGTGTGAAATGAAAGTTCATTTCATCATGATTCGCCTGTGTCCTTTCAGGCAATTTTGTCAGGTCCCCAGCAAATTCTTCAGACGTTAAAGCACGTCTGGATACCTGATCCTGCAGAAGAGATTAGTTCTTTTTCTTCACCACCCACATCTGAAGGGGTGGCAAAGAGTTCATCACTCTGCGAGCACCATACGAGAATGGTGGCATAGAAGCCAAACCATTTCGTTTCACATAAGAGGGGTTAGGGTAAGCATATGAATAAGCAGAGAAATTCTTCGAGGACTTATGAACATAATGGTTTGAAGAATAATGCACATATTCATAGCCCTTAGCTCTACCCTGCGAAACAGAGTTGTTAGCACGATGATAATCATATGAGGACTTTGATCCATTTGAGGAATTTGATCCACGTGAGGAATTTGGTCCGTATGAGGACTTGGATCCATATGAACAATTTGGTCCATATGAAGAATTTGATCTGGGGTTCCTGTTCTTCACTGGTGGTGTCATGAGGACATTCACCTGAAGACTTTCAATTCACTTCTTGGGAACCCAGATTTTCTTCATAGGAGAACGGTTCCTGCAGTTAGTGCCAACATATCTAGCAAATACTTCACCATTCTGATTTTTGAACAGTTTATAGTTGGAGTCAAATGACTCATCAGAAGAATGAGAAGATTCACATGTAAAGCCAGATAAGTTAGATGGATCAACTGGAGGTCCGTTTGCAGCAACCCATGAGGTTTTGGGGTACTGCTCAGGCTTCCAATATGTTCCATCAGCATTAAGTTTCCTCTCAAAGGCAATACCCTCTTTTCTAGGGTTTCGGTTGAGGATCTGCTTTTTAAGCACATCACAAAGAGTTTGATGCCCTTTGAGGCTTTTGTACATGCCTGTCATATACAATTCCTTCAGCCCTGCATTGTCAGTGGTACTAGCAATGTCCTCAGATGAGGAATTAGTGATAGCAGAGGCAGGTGAAGAATTTGTAACAATTGAAGCATTTGAACATTCAGGTGAAGAATTAGCAGATTCACGTTCAATGCACTTTAAGCACGGAGGAACAAATTCTTCCTGAGAAGCGCTGATTTGTTGAGCAAGTAATGAATCGCGCTCCTTCTGAAGATCTTCATAACTCACTCTTAGCTTCTCAAGATCTTGCTTTCTTTGAAGAAATTCATAAGAAAGTTTCTCATGATCAGATAAGAGAGTGTTATGATGACTTTGAAGGTTATCAAACCTAGACTGAAGTCTCTGAAGATTTTCAGTCAGGGCTTTAGTGCGATCCATTTCTTCACCCAACATATCATCACTTTTGTCTAGCATGTTTTGAACCTTTTCCAAGGCTGTTTGTTGTTTAGTGGCAATGCAAACAAGTTTGGTATAACTAAGTTCAATATCATCATCAGATTCATCGTGACAAAACTCGGATGAGGAGCATTCGGTTACCTCATCACCCTTTGCCATGAGACATGATGCAGAAGATGATGATTCTGGCTCGAAAGTCATCGTTTTGAGAGATTCCTTGAAATCCTCAAACCAGGGATCATGACGGGTTCGATGACCTTCATAGACATCAGAGATTCGGTCCCAGATAAGCTTCGCATTGCAAAGATGCATAATGCGCCTGAATTCATCTCTGGATAGGCAAGAACAGATGATATCCTTCGCCACGATGTCAAGTCGAGTGTACTTGCGAATATCATCAGCGTCCGCCATCTTGCATAGATCAGTAAGACCAATCTCAGTGACGGTCCACAGCACGCTGTTCATTGCCATGAGGCGCTTCCTCATCATGGCCTTCCACTTGGGATAATCATGACCGTCAAAGATAGGGCATGTCACTTTCTTCATACCTGCGGTCGACATAACTAAAACTCCAGGCGGTTAAACCAAAATCACACAGAACAAGGGAGTACCTTGCTCTGATACCAATTGAAAGTGCGTTATATCGACTAGAGGGGGGGTGAATAGGCGATTTTTATGAATTATTCACTGAGGAATTTGCCGGTGAGGAAATTCCTTAGCGAAGAACTACTAGCAGCGGAATGAGTACTTAGAAATAAGCATAACAGAATACAAGCATGGTCATCATGATGAAATGAAGACTAGCACAGAGTACAGAAAGTGTAATCACAGGATAACACAAGATGAAGACAAACAGACTAAAGAAATTGAACCGAGGAAATTGAGAAAGTCTTCAGTCAAAGTCTTCAAGCACAGATATGAACAAACACTCAACACAGTAATGAGGAAATGAAAGGGTTGAGGAAATAGAACCAGTTAGGTTGGTGAAGACAATGATTTGGTAGACCAGTTCCAACTGTTGTCTCAGTTGTACATCTGGTTGGAGCGGCTGAGTATTTAAACTCGAGGACACACAGTCCTGGACACCCAGTCGCTGAGCACGCAGCTCAGAACACCCAGTCCTCACCATATTCTCCTTGAACTAAGGTCACACAGACCTCGTCCAATCACTCGTGGTAAGTCTTCAGGCGACTTCCAAACCTTCACAGACTTGGTCACTCGGCGATCCACAATTCCTCTTGGATGCTCTAGACCATGACGCCTAACCGTCTGGAAGAAGCACAGTCTTCAAAGGTAACAAGCGTCGGATCCATGCAGGATCAATTTCTTCAGTGATGCTCAATCACTTTGGGTTTGTAGGGGTTTGGTTTTGGGTTTTCCTCACTTGATGATTTTCGCTCAAAGTCCTCGGAGGATGGGTTGCTCTCAAATGACAAGTGTCAAGTTCTCTCGGAGCAGCCAACCAGCTAGTGGTTGTAGGGGGCGGCTATTTATAGCCTAGGGAGCAGCCCGACATGATAAGACATAAATGCCCTTCAATGATATGACCATTAGGTGGATAAGATATTTTGGGACAGCTGGCGCGCAACACAGCAACGGTCGGAAATTTGACTCTCAAATTCCTCAGGGCTATCATGTTCCTCACTGTGTAGGCAATTCGCACTGGCGAATTCCTAACTCCTCAGTCAGAACAAATTCATCAGCGACCAGAAGAACTTCGTCTCTGTCACTGAAGAAAGTGACTGAACTGTATGAGATTTCCAAAGGCTTCACTCGAAGGGATTGGTACGTGTAGGATTTTGAGTTGAGCATCACATGGAAATTTTTCCTTAGTATTTCCTCGACCCCCTTTAACAGTACAGTGTTTCCTATGACTCAAGAAAGAGAAAATGAAACTACGAAAACAAAAGTCTTCACACTTCATGTTCCTCAAATGAATACCAAGTCTTCAAGGTCACACCAATTTCTTCACTTTCAAAGTCTTCAGAATATCAAAGTCTTCAGTCGAAGAACTTCATTTTTAGGGGTCGACTTTCTCTGTAAATATCAAACTCCTCATAGACTTATAGACCTGTGTACACTCACAAACGCATTAGTCCCTTAACCTATAAGTCTTCAATACACCAAAATCACTAAGGGGCACTAGATGCACTTACAATGATCCTGTGACCAAACACTTGGTCACTTTGAGCTCATTATGATGATGCATTACCGAGTGGTCCCAGAGATACCTCTCCGTCATACGGAGTGACAAATCCCAGTCTCGATCCGTGTCAACCAAACAGACACTTTCGTAGATACCTGTAGTGCACCTTTATAGTCACCCAGTTACGTTGTGACGTTTGGTACACCCAAAGCACTCCTACGGTATCCGGGAGTTACACGATCTCATGGTCTAAGGAAAAGATACTTGACATTGGAAAAGCTCTAGCAAACGAACTACACGATCTTGTGCTATGCTTAGGATTGGGTCTTGTCCATCACATCATTCTCCTAATGATGTGATCCCGTTATCAATGACATCTAATGTCCATAGTCAGGAAACAATGACTATCTGTTGATCGACGAGCTAGTCAACTAGAGGCTTACTAGGGACATATTATGGTCTATGTATTCACACGTGTATTACGATTTCCGGATAATATAGTTATAGCATGAATAAAGACAATTATCATGAACAAGGAAATATAATAATAATATTTTATTATTGCCTCTAGGGCATATTTCCAACAGTCTCCCACTTGCACTAGAGTCAATAATCTAGTTACATTGTGATGAATCGAACACCCATAGAGTTCTGGTGTTGATCATGTTTTGCTCGCAAAAGAGGTTTAGTCAACAGATCTGCGACATTCAGATCCGTATGTACTTTGCAAATATCTATGTCTCCATCTTGAACATTTTCATGGATGGAGTTGAAACGACGCTTTATGTGCCTTGTCTTCTTGTGAAACCTGGGCTCCTTGGCAAGGGCAATAGCTCCAGTGTTGTCACAGAAGAGTTTGATCGGCCCCGACGCATTGGGTATGACTCCTAGGTCGGTGATGAACTCCTTCACCCTAATTGCTTCATGCGCTGCCTACGAGGCTGCCATGTACTCCGCTTCACATGTAGATCCCGCCACGACGCTCTGCTTGCAGTTGCACCAGCTTACTGCTCCACCATTCAACATATACATGTATCCGTTTTGTGACTTAGAGTCATCCAGATCTGTGTCGAAGCTAGCATTGACGTAACCCTTTAAGACGAGCGCTTCGTCACCTCCATAAACGAGAAACATGTCCTTTGTCCTTTTCAGGTACTTCAGGATATTCTTGACCGCTGTCCAGTGTTCCTTGTCGGGATTACTTTGGTACCTTCCTACCAAACTTACGGCAAGGTTTACATCAGGTCTGGTACACAACATGGCATACATAATAGATCCTATGGCTGAAGCATAGGGGATGACACTCATCTCTTCTTTATCTTTTGCCGTGGTCGGGCATTGAGCCGAGCTCAATCTCACACCTTGCAATACAGGCAAGAACCCTTTCTTGGACTGATCCATTTTGAACTTCTTCAAAATCTTATCAAGGTATGTGCTTTGTGAAAGACCTATGAGGCGTCTCGATCTATCCCTATAGATCTTGATGCCTAATATGTAAGCAGCTTCTCCAAGGTCCTTCATTGAAAAACACTTATTCAAGTAGGCCTTAGTGTTGTCCAAAAGTTCTATATCATTTCCCATCAAGAGTATGTCATCTACATATAATATGAGAAATGCTACAGAGCTCCCACTCACTTTCTTGTAAACGCAGGCTTCTCCATAAGTCTGCATAAACCCAAACGCTTTGATCATCTCATCAAAGCGAATGTTCCAACTCCGAGATGCTTGCACCAGCCCATAAATGGATCGCTGGACCTTGCATACTTTGTTAGCATTCTTAGGATCGACAAAACCTTCCGGCTGCATCATATACAATTCTTTCTTAAGATGTCCGTTAAGGAATGCCGTTTTGACGTCCATCTGCCATATCTCATAATCATAGTATGCGGCAATTGCTAACATGATTCGGACGGACTTCAGCTTCGCTATGGGAGAGAATGTCTCATCGTAGTCAACCCCTTGAACTTGTCGATAACCCTTAGCGACAAGTCAAGCTTTATAGATGGTAACATTACCATCCGCGTCCGTCTTCTTCTTAAAGATCCATTTATTTTCTATCGCTTGCCGATCATCGGGCAAGTATGTCAAAGTCCATACTTTGTCATACATGGATTCTATCTCGGATTGCATGGCTTCAAGCCATTTGTTGGAATCTGGGCCCGCCATCGCTTCTTCATAGTTTGAAGGTTCACCGTTGTCTAACAACATGATTTCCAAGACAGGGTTGCCGTACCACTCTGGTGCGGAACGTGTCCTTGTGGACCTGCGAAGTTCAGTAGCAACTTGATCCGAAGTACCTTGATCATCATCATTATTTTCCTCTCCAGTTGGTGTAGTCATCACAGGAACATTTTCCTGAGTTGCACTACTTTCCTGTTCAACAGGTAGTACTTCATCGAGTTCTACTTTCCTCCCACTCACTTCTTTCAAGAGAAACTCTTTTTCCAGAAAGGATCCGTTCTTGGCAACAAAGATCTTGCCCTCGGATCTTAAGTAGAAGGTATACCCAATGGTTTCCTTAGGGTATCCTATGAAGACGCATTTTTCCGACTTGGGTTCGAGATTTTCAGGTTGAAGTTTCTTGACATAAGCATCGCATCCCCAAACTTTTAGAAACGAAAGCTTAGGTTTCTTCCCAAACCATAATTCATACGGTGTCGTCTCAACGGATTTAGACGGTGCCCTATTTAAAGTGAATGTAGTTGTCTCTAGAGCGTATCCCCAAAATGATAGCGGTAAATCGGTAAGAGATATCATAGACCGCACCATAACCAATAGAGTGCGATTACGACGTTCGGACACACCGTTACGCTGAGGTGTTCCAGGCGGCGTGAGTAGTGAAACGATTCCACATTTCCTTAAGTGTGTACCAAATTCGTGACTTAAATATTCTCCTCCACAATCTGATCGTAGGAACTTTATCTTTCGGTCACGTTGATTCTCTACCTCATTCTGAAATTCCTTGAACTTTTCAAAGGTCTCAGACTTGTGTTTCATTAAGTAGACATACCCATATCTACTCAAGTCATCAGTGAGAGTGAGAACATAACGATATCCTCCACGAGCCTCAACGCTCATTGGACTGCACACATCGGTATGTATGATTTCCAATAAGTTGGTTGCTCGGTCCATTGTTCTGGAGAACGGAGTCTTGGTCATTTTTCCCATGAGGCATGGTTCGAATGTGTCAAATGATTCATAATCGAGAGACTCTAAAAGTCCATCAGCATGGAGCTTCTTCATGCGCTTGACACCAATGTGACCAAGGCGGCAGTGCCACAAGTATGTGGGACTATTGTTATCAACTTTACATCTTTTGGTATTCACACTATGAATATGTGTAACATTACGCTCGAGATTCATTAAGAATAATCGGGGCATGACCATAAAACATATCTCTCATATAAATAGAACAATCATTATTCTCGGATTTAAATGAGTAGCCATCTCGTATCAAACGAGATCCAGATACAATGTCCATGCTCAAACTTGGCACTAAATAACAATTATTAAGGTTTAAAACTAATCCTGTAGGTAAATGTAGAGGTAGCGTGCCGACGGTGATCACATCGACCTTGGAACCATTCCCGACGTGAATCGTCACCTCGTCCTTCACCAGTCTCCGCTTATTCTGCAGCTCCTGCTGTGAGTTACAAATATGAGCAACGGCACCAGTATCAAATACCCAGGAGTTACTACGAGTACTGGTAAGGTACACATCAATTACATGTATATCAAATATACCTTTAGTGTTGCCGGCCTTCTTGTCCGCTAAGTATTTGGGGCAGTTCCGCTTCCAGTGACCCTTCCCCTTGCAATAAAAGCACTCAGTCTCAGGTTTGGGTCCACTCTTTGACTTCCTCCTGGCAACTGGCTTACCGGGCGCGGCAACATCATTGTCGTCCTTCTTGAAGTTCTTCTTACCCTTGCCTTTCTTGAAGTTGGTGGTTTTATTGACCATCAACACTTGATGTTCTTTCTTGATTTCTACCTCTGCCGACTTCAGCATTGAAAATACTTCAGGAATAGTTTTCACCATCCCCTGCATATTGTAGTTCATCACAAAGCTCTTGTAGCTTGGTGGGAGCGACTGAAGGATTCTGTCAATGACCGCCTCGTCCGGGAGGTTAATGTCCAGCTGGGACAGGCGGTTGTGCAACCCAGACATTTTGAGTATGTGCTCACTAACTGAACTATTTTCCTCCATCTTACAACTATAGAACTTGTCGGAGACTTCATATCTCTCGACCCGGGAATGAGCTTGGAAAACCATTTTCAGCTCCTCGAACATCTCATATGCTCCGTGTTGCTCAAAACACTTTTCGAGCCCCGGTTCTAGGCTGTAAAGCATGTCGCACTGAACGAGGGAGTAATCATCAGCACGTGACTGCCAAGCGTTCATAACGTCTTGGTTCTCTGGGATGGGTGCTTCACCTAGCGGTCCATCTAGGACATATGCTTTCTTGGCAGCTATGAGGATGATCCTCAGGTTCCGAACCCAGTCCGTATAGTTGCTGCCATCATCTTTCAGCTTAGTTTTCTCTAGGAACGCATTGAAGTTCATGTTGACATGAGCGTTCGCCATTTGATCTACAAGACATATTTGCAAAGGTTTTAGACTAAGTTCATGATAATTAAGTTCATCTAATCAAATTATTTCATTGAACTCCCACTCAGATTAGACATCCCTCTAGTCATCTAAGTGTTACATGATCCGAGTCGACTAGGCCGTGTCCGATCATCACGTGAGACGGACTAGTCATCATCGGTGAACATCTCCATGTTGATCGTATCTTCCATACGACTCATGTTCGACCTTTCGGTCTCTATGTTCCGAGGCCATGTCTGTACATGCTAGGCTCGTCAAGTTAACCCTAAGTGTTTTTGCATGTGTAAAACTATCTTACACCCGTTGTATGTGAACGTAAGAATCTATCACACCCGATCATCACGTGGTGCTTCGAAACGACGAACTTTAGCAATGGCGCACAGTTAGGGGAGAACACTTTCTTGAAATTGTTATAAGGGATCATCTTATTTACTACCGTCATTCTAAGTAAACAAGGCGCATAAACATAATAAACATCACATGCAATTATATAGTAGTGACATGATATGGCCAATATCATATAGCTCCTTCGATCTCCATCTTCGGGGCTCCATGATCATCTTCGTCACCGGCATGACACTGTGATCTCCATCATCATGATCTCCATCATCGTGTCTTCATGAAGTTGTCGCGCCAATGACTACTTCTACTTCTATGGCTAACGTGTTTAGCAATAAAGTAAAGTAATTTACATGGCGTTCTTCAATGACACGCAGGTCATACAAAAATAAAGACAACTCCTATGGCTCATGCCGGTTGTCATACTCATCGACATGCAAGTCGTGATTCCTTTTACAAGAACATGATCTCATACATCACAATATATCATTCATCATTCATCACAACTTTTGGCCATATCACATCACAAGGCAATTGCTGCAAAAACAAGTTAGACGTCCTCTAATTGTTGTTGCATCTTTTACGTGGCTGCAATAGGGTTCTAGCAAGAACGTTTTCTTACCTACAAAAAAGCCACAACATGATTTGTCAACTTCTATTTACCCTTCATAAGGACCCTTTTCGTCGAATCGGCTCCAACTAAAGTGGGAGAGACAGACACCCACTAGCCACCTTATGCAACTAGTGCATGTCACTCGGTGGAACCTGTCTCACGTAAGCGTACTTGTAAGGTCGGTCCGGGCCGCTTCATCCCACAATACCGCTGAAGCAAGATAAGACTAGTAGCGGCAAGAAAGTTTGACAACATCTATGCCCACAACAAATTTGTGTTCTACTCGTGCAATAGAGAACTACGCATAGACCTAGCTCATGATGCCACTGTTGGGGAATGTTGCAGAAAATTAAAAAAATTCCTACAGTTTCACCAAGATCCATCTATGAGTTCATCTAAGTAAGGAGTGATAGGAGTGCATCTACATGCCCTTGTAGATCGCGAGCGGAAGCGTTCAAGAGAACGGGGATGATGGAGTCGTACTTGCCGTGATCCAAATCACCGATGACCAAGTGCTAAACGGACAACACCTCCGCGTTCAACACACGTACGAAGCGGATGACGTCTCCTCCTTCTTGATCCAGCAAGGGGGAAGGAGAGGTTGAGGAAGAAGGCTCCAGCAGCAGCACGACGGCGTGGTGGTGGTGGAGATGCAGTACTCCGGCAGGGCTTCGCCAAGCAACTGTGGGAGGAGGAAGAGGTGTAGCAGGGGGAGGGAGGCGCCAAGACTCAGGGTGCGGCTGCCCTCCCTCCCCCTCCTTTATATAGGCCCCCAGGGGGGCGCCGGCCCTGGAGATGGGAATCTCCCAAGGGGGTGGCGACCAGGGGGGTGGAGTGCCCCCAAGGCAAGTGATGCGCCCCCCCCCCACCCTAGGGTTTCCAACCCTAGGCGCAGGGGGGCCAAGGGGGGGCGCACCAGCCCACTAGGGGCTGGTTCCCCTCCCACTTAAGCCCACGGGGCCCTCCGGGATAGGTGGCCCCACCCGGTGGACCCCCGGGACCCTTCCGGTGGTCCCGGTACAATACCGGGTGACCCGAAACTTTCCCGATGCCCGAAACAGCACTTCCTATATATAAATCTTCACCTCCGGACTATTCCGGAACTCCTCGTGACGTTCGGGATCTCATACGGGACTCCGAACAACATTCGGTAATCACATACAAGTCTTCCTAATAACCCTAGCGTCACCGAACCTTAAGTGTGTAGACCCTACGGGTTCGGGAATCATGCAGACATGACCGAGACAACTCTCCAGCCAATAACCAACAACGGGATCTGGATACCCATGTTGGATCCCACATGTTCCACGATGATTTCATCGGATGAACCACGATGTCGAGGATTCAATCAACCCCGTATACAATTCCCTTTGTCAATCGGTACGTTACTTGCCCGAGACTCGATCGTCGGTATCCCATTACCTCGTTCAGTCTCGTTACCGGCAAGTCACTTTACTCGTACCATAATGCTTGATCCCATGACCAAACACTTGGTCACTTTGAGCTCATTATGATGATGCATTACCGAGTGGGCCCAGAGATACCTCTCCGTCATACGGAGTGACAAATCCCAGTCTTGATCCGTGTCAACCCAACAGACACTTTCGGAGATACCTGTAGTGCACCTTTATAGTCACCCAGTTACGTTGTGACGTTTGGTACACCCAAAGCACTCCTACGGTATCCGGGAGTTACACGATCTCATGGTCTAAGGAAAAGATACTTGACATTGGAAAAGCTCTAGCAAACGAACTACACGATCTTGTGCTATGCTTAGGATTGGGTCTTGTCCATCACATCATTCTCCTAATGATGTGATCCCGTTATCAACGACATCTAATGTCCATAGTCAGGAAACAATGACTATCTGTTGATCGACGAGCTAGTCAACTAGAGGCTTACTAGGGACATATTATGGTCTATGTATTCACACGTGTATTACGATTTCCGGATAATACAGTTATAGCATGAATAAAGACAATTATCATGAACAAGGAAATATAATAATAATCTTTTATTATTGCCTCTAGGACATATTTCCAACATGTACAGCCCTGCCCTGACACGTGGCTGGCACGGTAGGGCTAGGAGAGGTGTATCTGGGCACCCGTGAGCCAGTGCGGGACTCACGAGGCCCTACCTCGAGGCGGGTTGCGCCTGGCTCTGGGACTTAATCAATGGTGTGTTCCTGCAGGGTTGTTAGAATGCAAATGCTCTACGTCCTCAGGTCCCGGCCCTCGAGCGTGCTCAGCCGCCGCTGGTATGACAGGTTGCGATGCCGTGGGTCAAGGCCAGGGGGTGAGGGCTGGAGAGCCAGTAAGAGCCCGTGAGTCACGATGCTCGGGTGCCCCCCTTTTAACGCGCAAGTGCTTTGCATGCGAGCGGAGAGGTCTGCGACAAGCGGCAGATGATAATCATGAAGTCCAGGTTAGGCTCGGAGGAGCGAATTCATATAGGTAGATGCGGAGAAGTAAACGCCACTTGGTCTGGCCCGAGCGGCCTGGGGATAATGCAGCTTGAGGGGCGCCCCCGACAAAGCAAATGAAAAACATAAGCAAAACGGATACATGCCGCAGGGACGGACCCACGCGACCTGGGAATGACACGGCCCTGCGGGCGCTCCCAGCTGAAGAGAAAACTTGAAAAGATGTCACCTGGTACCATTGCAGAGCGAGTGTCGGAGTAGCTGTCGACGCGCGGTGAAGCAGCCAACCCTCACAAGCCCTCGGAGCCCTGAGCCTCGGGAGGCTCAGAGGGTCCGGGCGGCTCCTCAAGGTCCATCTCCATCTCCTCCAGGAACGCGTGGTGCCTGGCCACCTGAGCTTCCAGGATGCTCCTCATCAGGCGTTGGTGGGCAGCAGCCGCGTTCGGCGGGCCGAAGGGCATGCGGACGTAGCTGTGAGGCGGACCCTCACAGCGCCCCACGCGTGAAGGCCAGAGGCGCTCCTGAGACGCGGCTCGGTTGAGCCCCGGTATGTCGATGCAGACACGCAGCCCACCATCCTCACCGGGATGTGGGGCTACAGCGGGTAGGCGACGACTGCCACACATGACTCTGGACTCCTGTAGCTCCTGAATGTTCCTCGCAATGAACTCCTGGGGGTTTTGCCTTCCTTGCCTTATACCTTCCTGAGGGAAACGTGCCTTGAAGCACGCCTCCAAATGGTGCCCGAGCGCCTCCCTCGTGACCTTGGCAAGGTCGGTGGCCCTCCAGGAGAGAGCCCCCGAGCCCTGCCCGAGGAGGGCGCCAGGCGCGCCTTCCTATGCGACAGAGGGTAGTGCCCCTTGGACGGGCATGGGTCCTGACGCAACGCCTCCGGAGGGGCCTGCCTGTGAGTTTTGGGGCCAGGTGAAGCCTTCTTCTTCTTAGGAACTGCCTCGGGGAGCCTCCCGCTCCTGTGACCTGGGTCTTCAATTGCCGCGGCCTGGAAGGCACGCTCAAGAGAACACACTGCATCCCTTTCCTCGCAAGGCACTATGATGATTCCATCGCTTCCTGGCATCTTGAGGACATTGTAGCCATGGTGAGTCACTGCCATGAACTTGGCCAGAGCCGGGTACCCGAGGATGGCATTGTATGGCAAGCGGATGTGAGCGACGTCGAAGTCAATGAGCTCGGTGCGGTAATTGTTGCGCCGCCCAAAGGTGACGGGAAGGCGAACTTGCCCTATCGGAACAGTTGAACCATCAGTGACTCCTGAGAAAGGCTTGGTTGGCTAAAGCTGATCGTATGGCAGTTAGAGATTGTTGAATGTTTCGACGGACAGGACGTTGAGCCCAGCTCCGCCGTCGATGAGGGTCCTGGTGACTTGCACATTGCTGATGACTGGGGAACAAAGCATCGGGAGGACTCCGGCCATTGCCGCACACTTGAGCTGATCCGCTGAGCTGAACGTGATAGCGCACGCGGACCACCTGAGTGGGCGCGTGGCCTCAAGCTTGGGGAGGACTGCATTCACCTCGCGAGCAAACTGCTTGAAGATGCGCTAAGAGGCTGGGGCCTGAGCACCGCCCAGGATGCAAGCGATTGCGTGCGGCTCCTGGAAGCCCCCCGGCCCCCTCGTCCCGGTGATGGCCTTCATTCCTCCTTGGTGGTGGTGGCAGAGGAGGGAGGCCTGCGTTGCCTTGAGGGCGGTCCTCACGAGGCTGATCCCTCAAACCTCCCTCGCGAGGCTGGTCCTGCCAGCGGTCCTCGCGAGGCCGGTCACGCCACCCTTGGCGTGGGCCACGGTCTTCCCATCGTCCTCCACCTCTTCCTCCTCCTCGGCCATAGCCCCGGTCGCTGCGGTCGGGGCGTCGGCCGATACGTCCATCTCGCACGGCCCTGAGCTCCTGACATTCATTGGTGTTGTGTGTGTGGAGGTCATGGTACATGCAGTACCGGCTGCCCTTAGATGACTCAGGCTGATCCCTGCCTCGCTTGGTGTCTGGCTCTGCTGCGAGCACTGCAGCCCCCTTGCGCTTCACGTCCTTAACCTTGGGCTTCTTCTCTTCTAGGTCGGCAGCCGGGAGCTCGAGGAGGGAGAGGCGCCCTTCCTCAGCCCTGGCGCACTTGGTAGCCAGGTTGAACAGCTCCAGCGATGTGCATAGGTCTTCACGGATTGCTAGCTCCTCTTTCATCTTGATGTCACGCACACCGTCGGAGAAGGTTGAAATGATGGCCTCCTCAGTCACCTTGGGAATCTTGAGGCGGGCGTTGTTAAAGCGCTGGATGTACTTCTGCAGGGTCTCTCCCGGCTGTTGCTTGATGCGGCGCAGGTCGCTCATGGCCAGGGGCCGGTCGCGAGTACCTTGGAAGTTGGCGATGAAGCGGGTGCGCATCTCGTCCCAGGAGGAGATTGTGCCTGGGGCTAGGTTCAGGAGCCAGGTGCGGGCACTGTCCTTGAGTGCCATGGGAAACCAATTCGCCATGACCTTCTCGTCCCCGTTGGCGGCCTCGATGCCCAACTCATAGAGCTGGAGGAACTCCGCGGGGTCCGCAGTGCCATCGTAGCGGGGAGGCAGGTCTGGCTTGAACTTGCCAGGCCACGCGACGCTATGCAGCTCGGAGGTGAAAGCGCGGCAGCCTGCAGTGGCCACCGGAGCTCTCTGCTGAGGTGGGGCCTGCTCCTGGGGATTCCCATGCGCCGCTGCCTGGGGCAATGCTGGGTCTTGACGTGGCGGTGCAGGGATGCGGTCATGGCGCACCGGTGCTGGGAGCACGCGAGCACCTTCTTGGGGGCGAGGGATCTCTTGGCAGCTCCTTTCTTGTCGCGCAGCGCCGGAAGCGGCGGGTCTCGACCTGGGGCCACGCGCCTTGGAGCCAAGGCGCCTTCTTGGGGAGGAGGTGGAGGAGGCACCTCCTGCTCCTCGCCTCCTGCGTTGGATGGAGGGTGAGGCAGCGAGAGGGATGGCATGGGAGAGCCTCCTGCGGCGCTGACGAGCTCGGTGATGCGGGCGAGCCAATCCTCGTAGAGGTCGTCGACGGGGCGGTAGTGCAGGAGCTCCCGCGCCAGGAGCAGTGCGGCATGCGCGTCCGTGGGGGCGCGATGGGCGTGGGACGACAAACCGGCTGGAGTCAGTGACGGGGTGGCGGTGCGGCCATCACGCCGCACTGAAGGGTGCAGGGACGAGGCCTGCTGCTCGTTCCCCGCCGGGCCGGTGGCGGCGTTGGTGGCAGGCGACGGAGAACGACGGGGGCGTCCGCCGACGGGCGCCGTCTGGGCGATGCGGGTGGCGAGAGCAGCCCGACGCTCGGCTCGGGCTCGGCGAGCGTCAGCCATGGTCACGGCGGAAGATTAGACACGAGTAGCGGAAGAAAGATTCCGGCGCACCCCTACCTGGCGCGCCAAATGTCGGATTTCGGGTTCCGATAGACCCTTGAGGTTCGAACACTGGGTGCGCACGAAGATCTCTCCCCTACCAATTGTTGGCGCCCTTCTCTCTCTCTCTCTCTGGTTGATCTCTCGATGATCTAGATGCCTCTACCCCGTGGGTGGCTAGTCCTATTTATAGGCGGAGGCCCTGGGCCTCTCCCCAAATAATGAGCGGGAAGGGCGCCAACAATTGGCCATTTTGAAGGGGAACATCTGGTACACTTATCTTGACTAAAGTTGGTCTTCGGCTGCCAAAGGCTCTGACGGTGACGCCACCCTGGGCTCCACGATGATCTCCATCCTGCCGTTCTGCTGGTCTTGGTCTTGTTGCACCGAAACAGTAACCTTTGCCTGATGCCTTGGCCTGTGCTTGCCCCCTTTGCACCGAAAGGGAAACAAGGACACTACGCAGGTCGGCGCCCGCCTGGCGCCCGTCTGGTCCTCGATCGTCATGGCTTGCGTCACGGGCCCCTCGGGAGGTGCCCTGCCTTGATCTCTCCGCCTCCTCGCGAGCCTGCCTGAGGAGGCTGCTCCTGAGGAAGCTCCCTGTCGTCCGCTCCGCGAGGCTTGGCCCCTCGCGAGGGTCTTGAGCTTGAGCTGATGAAGCTGGGCTGCATTGGGCCCCCACTTGAGCCACGCCGTAGGCCGCAGGCAGGCAAGTCTGGGGACCCCCGTTCCCAGAACGCCGACACCCATAGTAATAATTATGCTATCTTGGGAGAAGCCACTAGTGAAACATATGGCCCCGGGTCTATTTTCCTTCATATAAGTTTCCGATCTACTTTATTTTGCAATCTTTACTTTCCAATCTATATCATAAAAATACCAAAAATATTTATCTTATTATCTCTATCATATCTCACTTTTGCAAGTGGCCATGAAGGGATTGACAACCCCTTTATCGCGTTGGTTGCAAGGTTCTTATTTGTTTGTGCAGGTACAAGGGATTTGCGTGTAGCCTCCTACTGGATTGATAACTTGGTTCTCCAAAACTGAGGGAAATACTTACGCTACTTTGTTGCATCACCCTTTCCTCTTCAAGGAAAAACCAACGCATGCTCAAGAGGTAGCACCGCGTCAAAATAATTTGCCTCTGCTCTTCCTCCATCTCGTCGTCGCTGCAACTGGTGGCGTCGGGGGGCAGGTGACCCGGTCTTCTCGTCGATCTCTGGATCCGGCGAGGTTCGTGTCTGGTGGTCGGCCGATGGCGCTCTCGCGGGTGACGGTTGTGTCGGTTGCTGTAGTTGTGTTTATTATCTTGCAGTTGGGTGTGTGGATGATGGCAGGCGGCGATGTTCCTCTTCTTCGACTACATCGGATGAAGTTGACGGCGTCGAGATCTGGTGACCACGGGAAAGATCCCCGGCCTACGTGCCACAAAGACTCGGTCTTGTCGCTTGCGGCGACCCGCTTCAACGGCTCAAAAAGCATTTTTGTATGTGATGGTGCTCTCCTAGATCTTGGTATGGCGACTGTTCTCATCTTTTTGGCGTTGCCATGGTGGCGGCGGAGGATGTTTGTGGACTATGTTTCGGCGAGGCATGAGTTTCTGCAAGGATGGGATAGTAGTTTCACATCTTGTGAAATTCTTTGTGCAAAGTTGCTTGACAAGCATTTGTGTCTCGTATGGTAATCATATGTGTAATCTCTGTAGACAGTTTGTCTAATAAAATATATGGTTGCTTCAAAAAAAAATGATGTGATCCCGTTGATCAAATGACAACACATGTCCATGGCTAGAAAACTTAATCATCTTTGATCAACGAGCTAGTCAAGAAGAGGCATACTAGGGACACGGTTTTTGTCTATGTATTCACACATGCATCAAGTTTCCGGTTAATACAATTCTAGTATGAATAATAAACATTTATCATGGTATAAGAAAATATAAAATAACAACTTTATTATTGCCTTTAAGGCATATTTCCTTTGGGAGGATCTATTTGAACCCGGTTTTTGTTCGTCTTCGCTCGTGTGGTTGTAGGTTTGATCCTTCCGATCTATAACCCTCTTCATCGGTGATGGTTGTTGATATGGCGCGCCATCTTTTGGGGTCTTAGCATGACGATTTTCCGGCTGTCTACAACAACAAGGTCTGCCCAGCTCCGGTTAGGGAGGAGCAAAGATGGCAGCATGTCTTCGGCTCGCTTTAATGCTTGTAATCGCTGCTAGGTGGTCAATGGATATTGTTTTAATTTTTATTACATGGGGTGTTTTTGTACTGCTATGATTGATTATGAATAGGTCGGAAGTTTCTCTCAGAAAAAAGAAAAGGAATCATGCAGGTGATAAAGGACTAGACTCGTGCAAATGCAAGCTTCTCCTTTCATCTCTCCTGGATCACTTAAGAAACGTTGTAGCAGGCGAGCTCTGTCTAGGCTCCAGGATGGCCCGAAGATGGTGGATGTGCTCGTATTTTTGTAACTCTCTTCTTGACAAAAAATAACATATTTTTGTAGTACACGATAGGTTTTGGGCTGCTCGGCTCAAATACCTCAGCAATTACCATGCAAGAAGTAGTCCTATGCAAAAATAGGAAATAAAAAATAATAAGGTCCTACCGAGACTTGAACTCGGGTTACTGGATTCAGAGTCCAATGTCCTAACCACTAGACCATAGGACCTTTGCTGATGAGTTCAGAGTAATCACTTATTTATCTTTTCTTTCCGTCCTGTCCTATTTGCCTCCTGATGCCCTGGACGGCGGTGTCAGTCACACATGGATGTCTGGATCCGACAGACTCAATCGACATTGCCCCCTGCCCTTTCCCCACTGTGTTTTGCCGAAAACAGAAGAGAAATACAACAACTGAACTGAATTGCCGTCGAACAACCAGATTTTCTCACCGGAGCCAAATATTTTACAGACCGCCTAACTTGTTTGACTGCTGTTGCTTCGTGTTCAACAAAAAGAAAGGCGATGTTGCATCCACGTGCTAGCACTTGCAATGAACGAACAATGAGTTTCAGTGACATTTATGCCGTCGACAAAATCAGGCCCCCCACCCCCAACCCGTTCTGTTGTTCTTGATAGGGTAAGAGGCAATCTTGTAGATGTCGCAGACGCCCTCGGGCCTCCCAGTGCCCCTCTTGATCCTGATATACCCTTGCTCGCCCCAGCCCCCGCCCCACGAGTTCTTCATGATGATGTAGTCCTGGCCGTTGGATGAGCCGTATCCGACGGCCGTCAGCGCATGGTCCAGCTGAGTGCCACACGTTCCTTCAAACACCCCCTGCAGTCAAGCCACACACCCACCCACAGATGAGATAATTACCAGGGTAAATAACACTTGACCATTTTGTATCATTTGTTCTAGTATCATGGTAAATAGCACTTGATCATTTCTTTTACCCCTTTGTAGAACTGGAAGTCTCTGCTCCCCACAGCGATGCCCACGCTGACGGGCTGGTGCGCCAGCGCCTTCAGCAGGCTCACCTCGCTGTTCTCCGGCACGTCCTCGTAGCCGCTGATGGTGACGACCTTGGAGTGGGGCTAAGCACGAGATCAACAAATCAAAGCAATCAATGTCCATCAGATTAGAGCAAGAAAATGCGTTTGCAACTGAACTTCATCTGAAGAATTCGTTAGCTTGTTGTTCCCTGTGCCAAGTGCCAACCTGCTTCTCCTTGCAGTCGCCCTCCTCCATGAGGTAGGGGTAGTCGCCGTCGGTGTGGATCCCCTGGTTGCCCACTATGTAGGCGTAGGCGAAGTCCATGAGGCCCCCTCCGCAGCCGTGATCGAAGGTGCTGTCGCAGTCCATCAGCTCCTGCTCCGACAGCGACTCCAGCCTGCCCGTCACGATCTGGTTTATCCCTTCCACCGCCGCCACAGTCGAGAAGGCCCAGCAGCTTCCTGCAATACGATTTCAGATACATGGTGCGCAATGCGCTAGCTGAAATCCTGAGATGGATCATGGATGTGCAATGCAATGTTCAGAGATTGCCTTGTCTCCATACCGCATTTTCCCTGGTTCTTGACCGGCGTCACGGCCCCCTTCTTCCTCCAGTCCACCTCCCAGGGCAGGTCCACGGCGGCCTCGTACCGGAACGCCGTCGTCGGAGCGTGCGGCCGCCCGCCGGTGCTCAGCCCAAGGTAGCCGGCCTTGAACTCGTCGTGGGCGACGTCGGCGAACTGGTTCAGGCCCAGCCAGTAGCTCCCGTTCCTCCTGTTGGTCTCCACGATGTGCTTCAGGTTCTGCCGGAACACCTCGTACCTCCGCACCTTCTCCTTCGGGGTCACGTAGACCTTGCTGTGCTTCACCGACCACGAGCTGAAGAGATCATGAATCCCGCTCGGCAGCGCGATGTCCTCCTGCGAGTACCCAACGACCGAGGGGTCATGGTGGGTACCCGAAGAAGAGCAACAACACGCTGCAAAAACTATCAACAAGAAGAACGCTATCGAGAGCTCTGAATCCATGGCGACGGATTAATCAGCACCGCTTCTTGTCCATCATGGGACTGCCGGAAACAAATGGACACCTTTATATATATACACTGATCGATCGCTAGCTAGCCATGCATGTTTCTTGCAAGCAAGCGATTCATCCCATCTCACCTGATATGGCCCTTGTGGCTGAAGATTTATGAGGAGGAAGATGCGGTTTTAGCCTTGCAGGTATGCTCTGCTCTTGCTCATGTTTAAATCTTTGGTTTAGGTAGCAGCGCATGCATTAGAATAGTGAGTAGCCGATGCTTGCAGCCTTGCACACCGACCGACTGGAGGTAACTTGTTCGGCTAGACGAAGCAGCTCGCTGCAGAATTGGTTATTTACAAGGATGGGCAAGTATCTTTTGCTCATCTCCTTAAGTCTTCACCAAACAGATGTACCTCATGCCATTCTATAATGTGATGGTATCAAACTACTTGCTATTTTTTTCTTCTTCTTTCCTGTTCGAGTTTGGTGCACATGTCCATTGGCTTGCAGAATAGGGAAATATCAGGTGAAATTGAACCTAAATGTGCCCATTCTTGACAAAAGGGGCACCAGCTTTTCATGTTATTTCGGATCACTTATCATTAAGGATACTAGGGCAATTACCCCATATTTGAGATTTTATTTAAACTTGTAGACAATCTATTTGCCCGAATTTCGCCTTTTTGACACGATAACTAAGTTCAAACTATATTTTAGAAGATAGGTCCAAATTCCTGGATGTACCATGTGACGTTATGTAAAGTGTGTATATGCAGACCCAATTTTTCAGGCTACATTTTTGTACCTTCAAAAATATGCAGTTTGACGTTCACATGTCAGCATATGTTACTCGCCTGCACTGTCAACTGTCGACAGTAAAAATGCAGCTGCAAACTAATAATGCAAGTTAATTGACATCTGTGCGCTCCAGCTAAGTTCAATGTGTCCATTACGCAAGCCTGCCTTCTGTTTAGAAGTACCAATCCTGAAGACCATTGTGTGTTACTACTGCTAGTTGGTCGCACGTTCCAGTCTACATGCCACACCACCACCATGCTGCAAGACTGGAGCTTGGACCGCACAGACAAGGGTTAAATAATTCATCTGTAATAATCACAGTATTTGCTTCGATTCCTTGGAAACATTGCTCCCACTCCCCGCATCACGGTTAACTGTAACACCCGAAGGGTTTATCTTTCAAAGAGCAGAAAAAGGAAGCAAATAATAAGATAACATTTTCCGATTGATGTATCCTATCACGCCAATATGATGAAAATTCAGTAAATTAAAACACCTGACCTAGAATTTCAACCAAATTTAAACGCTCAGGTTTTCAGCCTTCATACATGTCATGTCAGGAAATTAAAACACCGGACCGGTCTACAGCATTAGAAGCGAAATACAGGGAACCGCACGGATGAATATCCAATGCCTTGTTTTATTATCAAACCATGGGCTGCTTATGAAAGCTTCAGACTAGACACAATTAGATAACTAGAACTCGCTCCACATTATTTGTTTCGCTGGAGCTGGGAATGTAAGCTCTACATTCAGGAGCAGCCCATTTCACAGTCCATGTTCATATCTGAAGGGCATCAGCAATCGAGCTAGCAAGGCTCAACACCTCAAATGGAGGTTGTTGGCTGATGGCCTTCACTGTCTGAGGGCACGAATCCGTGATCCAGAAGTAAGCAAACTGGTCACCTGGCCCAGCTGCGATAAAAATAAAACAATGAGCAAATCAAAGTTTGAATAGCTGAAAAACAGGGGAAAGGGAGAACCACCAATTACCAGAATTAGCAGTCATGAAGCGTTCATATGACTGATTGGGGAACACAGCATGAGTAACATAGGCGCTGACTTTTGTAGCACCATGAGCAGCCAGAACTTTCTACACAGCACAGTTGAACAATACATAAATACTCATGAAAAAAAGGGGAACAGAACAGTATATGCAGCTAAAAGCCCACGGAGTGCATCATACTTAATTGACACTTGAAATATGTTACTTCTATTTCGCTGTACAATGACATGAAGCAAATATGTCACACCAAATCGACCCACAGCGTGAAAAGTCACATGCCACTGACTCTTGCTATAACCAGGTTTGCCGAAGGAATGGAATTGAACTTATTAACTTTACATGACTTAACCTGCTGGTAGTACTATGGAATGTGGATTCAGGTAAAATTTGCATTGTACAGGGCATATGTATTTCGGTTGGACAACTAGAAATGATGCCACAAGACTGTACCCATCAGCGATTGCAACAGAATGACAGATAGTTACCTGGCACTCTCTAAGAGTTCCACCAGATTGCACTAAATCATCAACAATAACGACATGTCGCCCTTCAGGGTTCCCTTCTTTAATGCGGACTATCCTCTTGTCGCCTTCACGGACCTTCGCACAGACAACCTACATAGTCAAACAGCTCCACCATCAAAAGACCTGAAAACTTAATACCACGTAATCTCTCTGTTTATCACAAACAGAAAGGAACATGAAAATTAGACACATCCAAGCATTCCCACAGAACAGCAGACTGACCACTGGGAAGTTGGCCAACGACTTGTGGAAGCGCTTCCACGCCCCATCATCTGGGAAGGCAATGGTGACCTGCAGCACACGAGGAGTCAGACAAGCAGCACCAACAACAAGGATTCACAGCACAGTTGGAATTAGCAGGAAATGGCTGGGGTCGCACATTGTCGGCGTCGGGGAGCTGGCTGAGGCGCTGCAGCAGGAGCGGTATGCCGGTCTCGAAGCAGGGCAGGACGTCGTCCCCGAAGTAGAACCTCTCCTGGAGCGCGTGGATGTCGTAGATGACGACGCTGGTGGGCCCGCCGCGCGACTTGGGGATCATGGAGAGGATGCGCGCGAGCGTGAAGGCGGTGGCGACGTCGCCCTCCTCCTCGACGCGCTCGAAGGTGCCCGTGGGGAAGAAGGGCAGCACGAGCGTGAAGGAGGCGATGAAGAGCTTGGGCAGAGCGAAGATGACGGAGATCTGCTCGAAGATGATCGCCGGCGAGCTGAAGGAGGCGAGGAAGGCCACGTGCTGCCCCCGGATGTCGTGCGCGTTGTTGATGAACAGGTTCGGGAACCCGTCGGGGAAGTTCCTGGCGGCGCCATGGAGTCGGGAGGGATTAGGTGAGAGAGGTTGAACAGAATCGAGGGGGGATAAGGGGAGGGGGCGGCGCGCGTGGCGTACCTCCAGTTGATGGACTGGAGCTGGATGGCGTCGGAGGCGGCGGCGACCTTGAGGGCGAGCTCCTCGCACTCGGCGCAGTAGAAGAGGTTAATCTGCTTCTTCACCTTGTGCCTCGGGACGGCGACGGCGGCGGCGGCGGCAGCGACCTCCATCTCGGCCCGGCAGGCGGCGGCGGCGGCGGCGGGTGCGAGGACAGGGGAGCGGCGCGTGGGAAGAGGCTCTGACGGCGACGGGGTAGGTGGTATCGAGACGCGCGCAGCCAAGCAGGTCGTCCGGGGCCGGGAGTATCGATTTGATTCTCCTCTCGGCCTCCCAATTATTGCCGCCCGGCTAAACCCTAGACCCCCAGCCGCGGCGCCAGGCCAATACGTGTACGTGTTTGTCGCCGTGGCACTTGGTAGCATGGGATGGGATTGGTTGGGTTTAAGGCGAGGCGAGGCGAGCGAATCAGGGAAGATGGCAGCGAGTTTGGATTTCCATGGACGAAATCGCCCGGATTTTTATGGGCGAGAGAGATTGTTTGGTCTGAGGCGGCATGGTTCCGAGCCGGCCTGGAGCGCGCCGCCGCCCGGACGGCGACCGTCGTGAACCACGCAGCCACCCCGCTGCGACGTCCCTTTCTCGCCCAGACCACCGAGCTCTTTCCAGGTGGTGATTACTAGTAGCACTAGGTTTACTGAAAACCGGCACAGATTCCACGCGAAACAGCTCGTTTTTTCTGCATTGATCGATCAAAATCTTGCACTGCAACTGGGGTCAAAAAGGCAGTAAAAATTACTGGAAATGGCGCCACTTCACCATTACAAATGGGGGCAAAATATAGGGAGTAAAAAGCCTTTTGTGCGCTGAAAGAAAAACTGGAGAATGACAAACACTGGATATGAAAGCTTGTAGCAGCAGAGATGTCAGTATGGTTAAACACAAGTTTTGCAGAGACAATGAACCTGAAGATAACAAAAAACTTCTGCTACTGAGAGATAGATATGGGGCTCACTTATTCCCCACTTGCCTGGTGGGGCCTAATTTACATACAGCACCAACGCGCCATGTCTACTGTGTGCAACTATCCTTGAGCCAAAAAACAATGGAGTATAATCACATGTTACAAGGCATATGTGGTCTATCCAAAAGGTCTACAGAAACCAATATTCAAAACAAGGCCAAAACTTCGGCGCCGTGCCGATCAACACTCGACAACAGCATTTTGCTTCAAGCCTGTTCAGCAAGGAGGTGGGGCAGAATCACCGATAGGCTTTTCTTTCCAGCGGTGACTCTGCTTGAGCACCACAGCCCGTTTGAAAGGGGGTATAAAGAGTGAGTTGCCCGGTCTGTGAAAATCTAGCTCACGCATTCATCGGATATGGGGTGGCTCTTTTCCAGGTTGAATTTGGGCTCGCTGGGATACACAAAGACGGATGTGGCTGAGGTTGGAGGAGTCAATGCAGCAGAGTACCTCACCGAAGTTACTGTTATCCTCGGCAGCTGCTGGGAACCGGAACCAAGCGGCACGAGCTTGTGACTAACAGTATGCTCGGTTTTCGGCAGAATGAATGCGGCATGATTGTGAGCCCCAGAGAAAACAAAGTTCTGGGAATCAACAAGAGAGTACTTGATTTCCTGGAGTAAGGATGTTGAATTGTGGATCTTCACATAGAAAGTGAACGGGGTCCCGAGGATAGCGTAGGGAGGGCACTCGATGCTCACAACAAGCGGCGGCTCCTCGATATGAACCTCGGGTAATCTTTGCTTCATTGTAACACGGCTATCTTGATTCTCTCCAAGGACTAAATCTCTTGACCAGTTCAGGCAAAGTTCACCTAAATAAAAGTCTGGATTGCTGGCCCTTGGATTGACTGAAAATATTGCTTTGTATTCTGCGCTAGGAGCAACAACCGCGTATTCATCCGATAGTCCGCTGATTTGTTCCACAGAGCACAGCTGCTTCCCATCACCATCAGATTCAATGGCTATCGAGTGCAAACGCAAAGGGACCTCGGTGCAATTTCTAGCACTCACAATAAGCATATTGGACTCGTTCATAGCAAGTGAATCTTTTTTATTGTTGTCGCTTGAGGATCTGATCCTGGATAGCAACAAGGGTTCTCGCCTAAATGGTCTCAAAAACTGGTGACCAACTATCATGGGGATCTTTCCTTCAACTTGCAAGCTTCTGTGCACGTTAAGTCTGTGTAGTGATGCATCTTCACTCGAGTCTAGAGAATAGCCAAGTGAAACATAGAGCATGAGTGACTTTGCTCCATGCCATTTAATTTCCAATTTGCAGGACCAGGAATCACCAGCAACTAACGTGGGAACTGATACGACCCCAAATGAATATTGAATCTTTTTAATGTTATCGACTTCTTCCTTCGACACTTCATCCCCACTTGCGGTTGAAACACCAAGAAGTTCAACGTGATGGCTTTCAGATTCGTCTGCTTCCCCTGGACTCATCAGAAGACCACCGCCTTTGGCATCGACAAGATTAATTTTCAGCTCACCAGAATGAACTGCGTGCCCTTTTGATAATATGGTTACTGGGACAACAAACAACTCTCCAACCAGCGCAGGGCCAGTAGAATCTAAGACAAGGTCAACTTGAGTGTCTGGCTCTTCGACTTGAATCAGTTTCTGCCCGGAAAAGGCGAGTGCAGCATCCTTTGTAGGCAATGTCTCCACTTGATCCTCAAATTTCCACAGCGGGAAGTCTTCCATTGAAGCAGGACTTTCAGCCTGGCAGCAAACCACAAGGTGCTTATTTATTATTGCCTTCACCGATAAACATTCCAACTTTCCACTTTGTCCTGCAGAAAGTACTCATAGTATTACTTCGATTTTACAACTCGTGGTAGGAAAAAAGAATATCAGCACCAACGGATGGAGAAGAAAGCTTGATATTCCCACATCAAGAAGCAAATAGGCAGGCTATATATTATGAAAAATGAACAGGTCAAAATATAAATAAGCTACAGCTACAGTTTCAACTTTCGGATATGGCAGAAAATTGGCTGTGCTCTAATCATGAAAAGCCCTTTTTCTGTCACAACAAGCCAACTAGCCCACACAATTGCATGGTTAATAAATCCCAAGCTAATGGTTAGAGTTTGTTTCCTCAACAATTTTCATTTTTTTCTGATTAATATTTACTGTTCCAGTTGTTTATTTGCCAAGTTATGTGAAAGTATGCATTGTACATCCTCGGTCGCACCCAATGGAACTTGCAACTGCCACACACCTTTATCTCCCCCTATCCTCACGTGCTTCTCTCTCCTTATCTCTTCCAATCCCCACGATACAACTGCACCGCCACACCTCTCTCCTCCGCTCTGCTCTCCACCAGGCTGCGTGCTGCCACAAGAGGCCATGATGTCGGTGCCCAAGCTGTGGCGTCGCAGACTGAGGCAGAGGAGGCGTTGCCGCGGTTGCCCGATGATGGTGAAGGCTGGAACGAGGTAGGAGGCGGCAGCGCTGGCGGAGGCAAGGGTGAAGCTTAGTGGTGGGAGGGGGCAACGCCAGCGCCAGGCTACAGGGATGGCCTGGGCAGCGGCAGACTGGAGGTTGGTACATGTGGGGCGGGGCAGCGCCGCTGGCCACAGATGGCAGGCGACAACTGCATGGGCAACGGGCTGGCCGGCGGCTCGACGAGGAAAAACTGTGATGGAGGTGGTTCCTCGACGACGAGGCGGGAGGATCCAGCAGTGGAAGAACCGCGAGAGATGGAGAAGACAATAGCTCAGCTGTCAGACTTGACCATGTAGGTTGCTTGACCGCGAATTAGTCGTCCCTTAACCAATGTGTGCTCTGGAGCATGGAGTCTTTCAAAGGAATATCACAGCTATTATAATTGGACTGTACCATATAACAAATGGATTAGATTATTTTCCTTGTCTCCAATTCAACATGAGATGTTCCCCCTTCTATCATAATTAATGGGACGACTTCTAGGTTTTTCTTCTCCAACTCATGTGGTGCATCGGTGCATCCAATCTCGTCATCTGTGTTTGTATATTATATTCTTCCTATGCATTACCTCTGCCAAGAAAGGCCACTGAACTCTATCATAAAATCGAAGTCCAACTGAAGCAAAATTCATATAGGATAGTACTCTGGTCTCTGTCAATTAACATCAAATGCTACCTAGCATGGATGAAAATTTAATGAAACTAATAGTGCATAACTGCTAAGAGAGTACCTGATTTAACTTCATGCGTCAACCGCATCCATTTATTGCTGAACAATGTAAGAGAAGTAGAATGGACGACTTGGCCATAAACATCTGAATTCAACGTAGAAGAATCTTCCTGTGCACTAACCATGACAAAGTTACAGTCAGATTGGTTGAACTGAACCTCCAATTGATCAATTGCAACTGGAGAAGGAAGATGAGACAACAATGACACGCTGACAAGCAGAGGTGAGCCAGGTTTTACAGATTGGTCATGAAAAGCAACAGATGCAACAAGCACTATTCTTAGAGGACTTATTTGATCAATAACTAGGTGAGTAGATTCTTCCGTCAACTGAAGATTAAATTCATCATCGATAACTTGGGATGTATGTTTTCCTTCAAGAATATCGACAACTTCTTGCTGTATTTCCTCTCTCCTGGAAATGGTAGGCCAACCTGCTGGTCCATTACTTTTATTTTCAGAGTTGCCCTGTACACTGCCAGAGAATAACGGTAATGCAGCCATCTCTAGTGAATAGCTGATAAAATTCACCAGAGAATTAAGTTTCCTTGAGCATTCTCTCAAGTAACCCAGGTTTTCCCAAAGCAAAGTAGTCCAGCCCTCCTGACGGTATAGACCAACGACGCCATCAAAAAGTTTTTTTGCGTTACCAAATTCCCCAGCTGCATAATATTCTATAGCCATTCCAGCACTACAGGAAGAAGCCATTCTCGTAGCCCCTAGACTCAGAAATGATTCATAAGCTTTTCTGAACAATGCAATTATCTCATACGAATCTTGAAACCTTTCAGCTTCTGACAAAGCATAACTGGTATATTCTGTATCAGAAAGGCTGCAATCACAGTGTGAGGTATAAGTATTAATCTTAAAGTTGTATTATCAATTAAAAACAGGCATCAAGAAAACTTACGGAAGCACAGAAATGGTATCTCCTTCCTCAAACAGGCGGACATACTGGCCAACATATACAGAAGACATTACGGAGTCAGGTATTTGGCTATCACCGGTAAGATTTGCACTTGACGAAGGGCACTCTAAAGCACACCTCTTCTCTCGGAGGTAATTTGCCGCTAACTGCCAGAAGGAAATGCATGATAAATTAAGTGTGATCCAGTAAAAGAAATGTGGCTCTCAATTGCAGTGCTGTGTACAGAAGATTTAGACTGAACCTGGTAGTAGTAAGCTGGCTGAAATTCCCACTCAGTCAATGCATTGTCAGCAGTACCAAACCGGGGGGATATTGTATCTGGAACAGTTGTTGATGTTGTCTCTATTAGCTCACCAAAGACAAGGAACTGCCTGCTAAACCATTCCCAATGAAGAAAAGCAACTTCTGGTGATCCAACAACACGCTCAAAGCTTCGGATATGTTTACGGAACCATGTGATTGCTTCTACGACCTTCCCAGCATGAAGCAGCAACGTTGATATCTTAAAGTGAAATTGATCGGCGACTGCTTTTATCTCAACTAGGCGTTGGGTTGGAGGCAACCTTGTTGAAGTCCCAATCATCTAAATATGAGCGCATTGCCATGGAAAGTGTCAAAATTAATAGAAACTGTATAAGCAACGGTGGCAGATCAATCAAACTGTAACAAATCTAGAAGGCAATGTATAAACATAAATGGAGAGGGTGGAACGAAGTGTTGCTTGGACTACTTTTCGTGAATGCTATATAAGGATATCAGATGCTTGCACAGCTTTCTTTTTAGTATGAAGTGATCAAGAATAGCATTTACACTTCCCTAAAAAAAAATAGCATTTACACAATGGTGCTTCTCTTAATTCTTTTACTTAATTACTTCTAAAATAATTTGGCATGCCAGCCATTGATTTACTTAATTATGACTGTTGACAAGGCTATATCAGTCAAGGCATAGGACTGTTGGTCACACCTCACGCAAAACACGAACTCCTTCCTCGTAGAACTTCAATGCTTCTGGCCAATCCCGCCTAAACTCCGCATAAACAGCAACCTGGTGTAAGAAACCAGAAACATTAGAATAATGCAAAAACAAAAGGTAGAAAAGTCATTCACATGTTCTGGTGAACTATCAAGTGGGTGTAAATGAAAGGCTTTCTTTACAGTACTTCTACAATCATAGTCTAAGAACCAGACTGGTGATCAAACCGTGAGTCTGGCGGTTCAGGATTTCGCCGGTCAGACCGCCGGTTCACCAGTTCGATTGTCGGTTCGATAGGTAAAAAAAACAATTTGTACGTACTAATATAATAGGGGAGGAACGTTAAATAATGTAACTTCTTTCAATTTGACACCTAGCTAGCCTGTCTCGGTTGGTTATTGGGCTGAGATTAGTACTTCAGCTTCGCTTTTGAGGGCACCTGCGTTCGAATCCCATGCGACGCAATAAAATTTTAGCACTCACGCCCATCAACCGGTCCAACCGCCTGGTTTTATTCCCCGGTTTATAGAAAAACCATCTGGTTCAGCCGATTTTTTGCGGTTTGATTGCAGGACGGTCCATGAAGCTCAAAAAACCGCCAGGGCTGCCGGTTCCAGGTTTTTTTGGTCGGACCGGTCTGGTCCAGTTTTTAAAACTATGCCTACAATGGTACTTGGAACACTTATTAATAGCACTACAATGGATGAGACAGGGATCCTTACCTTGAAGCAGTAGCGGACACTCAGCTCCACAGAAGAGAAGTTCCTCTTCTCAATGCGGGCTTTTATCCTTCGCCCTTCCCCCTTATAGTATGTGGAACACAGCTCCGCAAAAATAGTCCTCAATCTGTCAACAAGGTTGGAACAGCAGATGAATTATGAGATGTACTTTCAAGGAAATTATCATAAATAAAAACTGGTACAAGCTTTTTCACTCTCAACTCGAGGAGAAATAACATGTCTGGGAAACTAACTTGAGGAGAGATGCGTTCCGTTCTGCTTCATCACTCTCAACCAACACAATCAGGTGCTTAGAATCAATCTCCGCACGTTTTCTCAGGGCAACCATAACTTCCTCACCCAGCTCATCTGCAGTATATAATTGTGTGTTTGCTTAAAATCGTATTCCTAATTGGCATGTCACTGATGGGAGGTTTGACCCGCAAATATCAAGTGAGTATAGGATCCTCTTTGTGAGTAGGCACATGTCCTCCATTATCATGGTATATAGGGCACAAGCCCTGCAGTGTTCTGACTAATGGTCGATAGATAAAAGAGACCACTAGGGGTGGACAAGACGTTACTTACCACCAGCTTGAGTCTGTACAAGGATCACCACCAATTTAGTATGTCTTCCCTGGATTATAGACCTGCGCAAAGAAAAGTAAATCATTTGACATTTGTAATTTCAATATGGACTACACTTGCTACTGTTCCAAGGGGTCCAAAAAGTTCCTAATCCCCACAGATGAAAAGACTGCTCATTCGCATTGTAACATTGATAATTATAAATGTGATACTGCACGTGTCGATTTGGGATCAATGCTAAAGGATGAAGGGGAGGTACTTGAGGTTCTCGAGATCGGAGCAGGCCTGGAGCCACTGGGCGGGGTCGCCGGTGACCTGATCGGCCCGGAACATGGCGGCGACGGCGGCGGGCACCCGCGTCCGGTGCTTGAGGAGCCAGTCCTTCTTGAGGATCCCCGTGGCGGCCTGCGGCGGCGCGAGCGGGTCGCGGCTCTTGCCGGTGCGGGAGAGGATGTTGGCCTTGGCGAAGTCCGGGAGGGCCAGCGTGTTGATGGGCGGCTGCTGGGAGCTGAGCGCCGCCGAGATCGTGGCGTGCATCTCCGGGCACCCCACGATGGACACCAGCGACACCGGCGGCGTCCGCAGCTCCTCCGGGTAGTCCTCCATGGCCGCCCCACCCCGCGGTCGCCGCGAGGCTGCCGGGCGAAAGGTCTCCGATCCCGGAGCCGCGCGCGGCGGTGGTCGTCGAGGTAGGCGGGCGCGAGCTCGGATCTGTGATGGCTGTGGCTTGTTCCGTGCGTTCGGAGGGACGCGGACGAGGGGGACGCGGAAGTAACAGTGAAACAAACGGGTGCTGGTCTGGCTTGGCTAGGTGCAATAGCGAGGTTTGAGTGCTTCTTTGTAAAGTTTTGGGGGATTTCGTGCAGTTTTTGGGCACGTTCTGTTTCTCCTTCAGACTAGTAAGATGCCCGTGCTACGCAACGGAAGACCACATGAAATATTATTTACTTATTAAAGAATTACAGTAAGAGCAAGTACATTGTTACAAAACAATAAAATAATGTACCGAGCCAAATGATTTTTTCTCCATATTCACCCTGCAGGAGGACTTCTTGTACTTTATTATTCCTCGCTTTATCCCATAATGCGATAATGGAAAATCCTTCCGCCGACGCATTTTGCAATTGCAATGACACTCCAAATCAGTATGTCTTCAGCAGCTGTAATGAACTGTAATAACGTAATTGGCCAAATGACCAGGCCCACCGTCCATCCCCATCGGCGACATCAGCATCTTTGACGCCGCCGACCGGAGCTCCCAGGCTAGCACGCCAACCAACTCGTCTCCAAGCTCCTCGCCATCCCCTCCCTTGACCTTGGCGTCCAAGCCCTTACCCTGAAGCGACGTCTCTGCCTTGCCACTGCAGACAAGAATTCAGACCTCAAGTACGGGATTATGTGCTGCTGAAGCCCGCAGCTGGAGCTAGCGGTGGGCGTGGTGGCGCGCACAGGCATCAACACGTTCTCGTTCATCCTCACCGTTGTGCCCGACCTACAGGTCCTCACCACGTCGGTAACTGAGTCACTGCACACAACGAGCCAGGCCTCAGGCATGCAACACACTCATGATCGTCAGGACCTGACACTATACCAGCGTGCTACAGTCTCCATCAGCTACAGCCTGCATTTTTTGTCAGAACCACGTCCAACATTGAAATGAAACAACAATCCCATGAGTCCAAGAATAGTGGAGTATATCGAATCCAAAAGAAATAAAAATCATTTCATAATTAGTAGACAATTCCAATGAAAACAAGCAAATTTTACAATTGCAGATCCTCTCCCACTCCTCACTTTTGTTCACAAAAGAAATTCAGAATATACAGCACCAATCCAAGAATTTGAGTCTAAAAGAATTGGTTCGTCCAACATCATTGGCCAAGTTGCCAGCTTGCTGCTGAGATATTGACTTCTGAAAATGACGGAATCCTCCAAAAGTAAGTAAAACAGCGTGATCTTTCAACTGAAGAAGGCCAAGGCTGAAACCAACATCTCTCTGAAAACCGACTTTTATTTCTATGAAGAAAAAAAACAATAAAAAAACAACCTATTTCCTCTCAAAATATGTTAAATGCATCACTTGTATGTGTGAAAACCCCATATAATTAGTGAGTGATAAAACACATGCATTCCTGTGAATAAAACAAAATTAACTTACTTCATCCTATAGATTGGCCTACTCTATTTTACTGGACAATCATAATATCCTATATTATTATTTTTGCGGAGAATGATAAATCTAATACGATACTAAACAGTGCCCATACAAAAGTGTGTAAAACAATTAGCTGAACATGAGTCACCGGTATTAATACAGTAGGGTGTGCCTCAGTTTCGTCTCACGTTCATATGCAGGACATAGGAGTACATGCTGTATTGTTCCTACATTTCCCAAAACAGAAGCAAGTGAAAGCTAGCTACAGACATACTCTTCTTAGGATTTTATTTAGATAATGGTGCAGAGCAGGTGTACCAGTAAAAAACGAAATCCTTCTAATGCCTAGCAGAGCAGCGTAACAGCCAAAAAGAAAATCCTTCTAATGCCTGGGATCAAAATAAACCGAAGAATAAAAACAGGGTTATCATGCCATATTAATCTGCACCTTTGCAAATCGTTCACCTACTTTTTCCCGAGGAGATCCAGAATCCAGGGAATCAAGCAGCATATATGTGACACGATACTCTCTTCTCAACACCGAAATGCCATCGATGTTGGCTAGAGGAGGAGAGGATGACGGCGTGCTGAAGAAGCCATTTGAATGGCCCAACATCTTTCATCTGTGCACAGCGTGAGGAATCTCGGTGGAAAATCAAAGAATAAGCTTATATTAGATCACATCCATGCTTTTTGAAGTAAGGTCCACATGATCAAGGGCTTGATGTTTTGCTTTATTTTGAGAATTTCTAGGTTTAATAGTCCTAAGGAGACAACGATTCACAACTTAGGCTAGCATATAGGAATCAGGGTGATTGGCTTGACATCCACAGATGGGGTATGTGTGGAGATGAATCTATGATACTTCTACTGCAATCAAATCCAGGGCTATGATATCTATTTTCGAGTAACTTGGACTATGAGGAGGAAAAGCACAGCCTTGGGCACCAGGCATATCATTATACTCACGAAAAAATAACAAGCTAGTTGGTATGATAAAAAAATTCAAATCTGTAGGAGAATCCAAATCAGGATTCAAACGTGCAAGAGAACATATATTGCGTGGCAGTTTTCTGCGTTTTCCTATCCCCTATTCTCCTGCCTGGTCTATAGCCAATCTCTTCATGCCTCCTGCAGTTTGGGCAGAGAAAACTGCGATGTGAGACCACAGAAAGCGCTAATACTGCGATTTGATAGATCAGGCTAACTAAGTGCGAGGAACGACGGCCATGAAATACATCCTAGCGAACTGATAGAAAGCGCTAATACTGCAGTTTGGCCGACGGTGATCCGAACCCCAGCTTCGTGCAGACGGTGTGGACGTCCTCAGGGAGCAGCGCGTACTTGAAGGGGATGGCCGTGGAGCACGTCGATGGAGAAGAATGAGTAGCATGTGGCGCCGTCGCCGGCGAGGATGTGCAGCGCGTAGCCCACGGCGTACTTGCAGCGGTCTGCGTCCAAGGAGATGCGGGAGGTGGCCAGAGAAGACGGCGGGGAGAGACGGGAAAGGGGGCAGAGGAGACGAGGTCGTGGTGGTGGTGGCTGCGGCGGCAGAAGGCACCGGCAGCGGCCAGTGCATGAGATCGAAACTCCATTGCTGGTTGAAGGAAAGTGGCACGAGGTGGATCTGGATTGGTCTGGAATAGATAGATGAAGGGGTTTCCTGAAAAGAATTCGAAGAGAGTGGCGGGGGTCTTTGTGCAAAAGTGTCAGAGCTCTATCAGATGCGTTAGATGTGGATCAGACGGTCGAGATTGATAGACGGCAGGCACACCATCATCACCAATTCAGCTTTTTATAGAAGTAGAGATTCGACCCTTTCATCTTTCTGGATGGACAAGCAACACAATGCAATGCAACATGTCAAAGCATCTCTAACATCGTTCCATAGCATCCGTTTCAATGGCGAGCGAATTCGGTGGGTTTTCTGACAGTGCGTGCGTTGAACCTGCTCTTCCAGCCCTCTCTCATTCCTGTGATGTTCGGTAACAATTTGTATTTCAGTTGTTTTGCAGCGGAGAGGGGATTGGCCCGATTCAAAAAAATCATCTTCCGATCACTTATAATCCGTTAACTCCTCAAAAGCTAGGCGATCTTTATTTGTTTAACTCGTCAAAATTTTGAGGGGTTAAAAAATAGCTCTTCTCCCGCATTTTTAAGCGGTCGGTCTCAATTCATTGGAAAATTCCTCCTCTTTCCAACTCACGTCTGCGGAAGCCTCCTCTTCCCGCCACCGCCGCCCAATGTCACTGCAATCGCATGTCCCAACTTCGACCGAAATGGAGTCGCCGGACTCCTCCGCAACCCCGTCGGCCACTCTTGTCGTGCTACGTCGTCGCTCACGCGAAGGAGACGGCTTGATACCAAAAACATGGTGTGGATCACCGCTTCGTCAAGAAAGGTTGGCGGCAAGGCCACGGCGGGCGCGATGATGACCACTCGCCCTCTGCTTGCTTCGGTCGACGACAAGAGGGCGAGGAACACGACGGAGGCCAGGAAGGTCCTCGCCGAGGCAACCGCAAAGAAGAAGAAGGTGTCGACGCCAACCCCTCCTCCACAAAGGGTGGCTTGTAGCACTCTCCGGCAACACCTTGAAGAAAATATGCCCTAGAGCCAATAATAAAAATTATCTTTTTTTCCCACTAGATGACCCGCCATGCCATTGCGCAGAGACCACCTACAACTAGTAAGTTAAGCAAACTAGTTGTAGAGTTTTTTTTCCTTATCTGTCTGCAGATGATTATGTCCGTACCATGGTTGTATTTTCCTTGGTGATGAACATTGCTCATAACTTTCTTTGTCGACAACGTAAGTTGTTTGCTTGAGTAGGTGAATGGGCTCTGATATTTTTTAATGATGCTTCGGCCTTTCCACATCTCGTAATTGTGGAAAAACAACAAATGAGAAATTAGGTGAATCATCTGAAAGATGTTTTTTGTGAATTGTTTGCAAGTAATCATATTCATATTGCATTTGTAATTCCTTGTATATTTACCAATGACATACAACGGTAAACGTTGCGCATATGCTTCATTGGCTAGTCGGGGCAAACCAGCAATCGGATTGATAGAAAGCCCGACCGCAACCCCACGCCTAATGACTTGAACCATGTGAACCATGCACGCCACCCGAAACCACACAAGCATAGCGAAGTGATACATCTCAAATGAATCGATATTTTTTTTATCGTTTCATGTTATTATCATACCATTTTTAAATACTTTTTATAGTAATTCATATTTTTTTCTACACTAACCTATTAATTCAGTGCCCACAGCCAGTTGCTGCTTTCTCCAGTTTTTTAAATTTTCAGAAAAACATTATTTCCAGACCACCAAATGGCATTCAGATTTTTGATGATTTTTCGGAGGACGAAGGCTCTAGAAAGTGTCGGACCCAGCCGGGGGGGGGGGCATCCAAAGAACTCGTGTGGCCAGGGGGTCGCGTCGTCCTACCCCATGAAGGTCGCGGGCACTGCGTTGCCTCCCCCTACGCTCTATACATTGCAAATATTCTAAAATACTCCATACCAATTTTACCCAAATTTTTCCGCAGCTGCAAGTTCCTGTTCCGCGGAGATCTAATCTAGAGGCCTGTTTCGGCGTGTCGGAGGTGGAATCTATCTTCAGAGCCATCTTCATCAATATTTCTACCACCATGACCATGAGTGGGTAGTTTCTCTGGACTATGGGCCCGTAGCGGTAGATAGATTACATCCTCTCTCCCTTGTTCTTCAATATAAAGTTCTCGTGAGCTGCCTCACATGACCGAGATCAGTTTGACGTAAATTACTATTGTGTTTGTTGTGATATGATGAATCGACACTTTATGATCAGATCTATACATGAATCTCCTATGGTTTCTTTGCTGCATAATTACTTTGATATATAGAGTCATACAAAATTAATGCATAATTACTTTGGACACGTAGATTGATTCATTAATGCGGTAAAGTACCTTGATACATGGAGTCATACAAAATTACTTAACTACACTTGGTCCAGCCCATCTATTAAGGAATCTAGGGCACAGTCTTTCTGAGAAAAGCGAGCGGCAGGCATGACATTTTCATATACAAGGCTTGTGGGTATTTCTTGCCCTCAACCCCTATGGGCACTGCCTTGGCCAGGTGTGTTGTATCCACGCTGGTGTACCGCGTCTTGACAATGGCCCAGGCCTCCCTCGCTCCCTCACGACATGCCAAATATCTTCCAGGCTTGAATCCGGCGCCGAGCCCTCTTCAAACGCTCAATAAGGACCGACATGTCTTTGGGCACGTGTTCCTACTCAGGCCATAAAGCCTTAAACACTCCCTTCATCGCCTTCCGTGCGCTTGCATGCACCACAGACAGATGAGTTACGGCATCATCAGGCAACGAGTTAGTGGCCTCGAGGGGTTAACCAGCCAGGGAAGCTGTCAGGAAACGCATATTAGCCTGTGAATCCTACAACCAGGAAACCATCTTAAAATGGAAACAAAAGGTTACCAAATATTGCTCCACTTGTTTGTCGATCTTTCGCCTCGGCGGTGGCTAGTCGAGCTTTCAGATTCTCAAACTCCTGAGCCTGTCGGGCATTTTCCGCCTTGAGTGCGTTCGTATCCTCCCTCCCCTGGGTTAACACATGTTGGCCAACCTGACGCGGCGACTCCACGTAGAGTAAGTCTTTGCGGGCCTGTTTAAGATCCTTTTCCAGGTGACCAAGGGCTTCTGCTGCTATAATACATCATGTTGTCACATGACCCAAGGATCTTCACAAAAAATACCATGTGAAATGGAGGCACTTACGGTGTGCTTCTCTGGTGAAATTTTTCACGTGCTCTACCTCGGATAGAGCAGCATTCAACTTCCCTTCTGTCCAAGAAAGCACCTCGGAGAGTTGAACATTCTTCTCCCGAGCACCCTGTCAAAGGCGTCATTTTTTTAACATTGCAAGCCTCGATGCGGTCGCAAGTGCCCATATCAATACTTAGGGGCTACTGTCGTGTTCGGCAATTTAGTTTGCCTTTAAGCAAACAAAATATGACAAGCACAAGAGATCTCCGAAATAACATATACTCGGGTGGAGCCTTACCTGCAAACCATGTGATAGAACACCCACTGCCTTCTCAAAGATAGAACGGGTCCACCGAACTAGGAGCGTTAAATTCCTGACTAGTGAAGGTAGAATTCCTTAGGGAGGCCTTCCATTGCCGGTGCTTCATGGCGCTTTCGACCTCGGAGGGGGTAGTCGAACAGGTCCCCGAATCCTCTGGCTGGGGAACTTCAAGAGCAGCTCCAGCGATGGGGAAGGGTCCCACGCCACTACTCGGAGCCGATGTCCCTTCGGCCCTTGTATCCCTCGTCGTCGAAGGAGGAATGGGTTGTCTGCAAATGGATTGAAATAATCAAAAGCCATGATGATTTATTCTCGGGGGCACAATAACAAGGATATTACCTGTGAGTTATGGAAGCATTTTGGTCTGCCTCCACGGTCGCCACGTGCGCCCAAGCTTCGTGTGTCTCCAGCAGAGGGCTGCTTTAAGGGGCCGAATATCCACGTAGACATTTTGAACGTTGTCCCTTTGAAGGTGAAGTCAAGGGACTGGGGGCCTCGAGACGAGAAGCTCTCTTTCAAGTAGAGGTGAGGGGCTTTTACCGATGAGGTCGACTGTGTTCCCGGTGCATCGAGAGTGGCGACTTTTGAGCCATCAAGGCTCTCTAGATAGAACGCCCCCCTTCGTATATAAGGGACATATCTTCATCTTCATGGAAGATGGGATCGTTCGCCCGAAGATGTGTCTCTGGTTCAGGCGCGGGGCTTCTTAGAGTCTCAACCCAACACCTCCATCTCTGTTCAGATTCAGTAAAGGGTCAGTCAAAAGAATTAACCATGAAACAACTCGGATAGACAAGGAAATCCAAGAAGACTTACTATATCGGTAGGGTTGTAATAAGACAGCCCGTCTCGGAACTGCTGCCTTGCAAAATCTTCCGCCGCTCCCTGGTAAATGCCGGCCAGTATGATCCCAAAGGCCATCTGGTCCTTGAAGCTCTCTCGAATCAATCGGGAGGCATCATCGGCTCCATTATACATGCACAACAGGTGTCGGTGTTGCCGAAGTGGTTGGACTCTTCGGGGTCACCGTGGCCATTACGTATATGATGGTAAGGTCGGTGCTTGATAGAAGCTTCCCTTGAGCCGCCAGGCTGACTACATCGTTGTCGTCCTCTTGAGCGGCACTCCGCGGTCTCTAGCTCTAGCGCTTCTTCGGGGGCTCCGAGGAGAATACTGGGAGCCCGGGCTGAACTGGGTCGTATAGTGGAACATCATCTATGTAAAACCACTGGCACGTTCAGATGTCAGTATCCTCTCGAGGGGTATCTGATGGGTAGTCAGCCCCGTCAATTCAGCAAACCTCGATTGCACCTACTTCGCATGCTTCCTGATACATCTCCAACGTATCTATAATTTTCGATTGTTCCATGCTATTATAGTGTCACTCTTGGATGTTTTATATGCAATTATATATCATTTTTGGGACTAACCTATTAACCTAGTGCGTAGTGTAGTAACTGTTTTTTGCTTATTTTTGGCTTTTCAGGAAATCAATACCAAACAGAGTCCAAACAGAGAAAAAACTTTGGATTAATTTTTTCTGGACTAGAAGAGACCCTAGAAGGTTCGGTAGAAGACCTGAAGAGTCACGAGGGAGCGAAAAGCTTGGGAGGCGTGCCCCAGGGGGTGTCCCCCGGGCTTGTGGGCTCCTCGTGGAATCTCTTGACCTAATTCTGCCTCTATAAATTCTCAAATATTCCCCTGACATCAGCGAGCAACCCGAAATACTTTTTTCGCCGCCGCAAGTTTCTGTTCTCATGAGATCCCATCTGGGGGCCTTCTCCGGTACTCTGCCGGAGGGGGAATCGATCATGGAGGGGCTCTACATCAACCTTATTGCCCTTCTGATGATGTGTGAGTAGTTTACCATAGACCTACGAGGCCATAGCTAGATGGCTTCTTCTCCCTCTTTGATCTTCAATATAAAGTTCTCCTTGATGTTCTCGGAGATCTATTCGATGCAATGACTTTTTGCGGTGTGTTTGTTGGGATCCGATGAATTGTGAGTTTATGATCAGATTATCCATGAATATTATTTGAGTCTTCTCTAAACTCTTCTATGCATGATTGTTATAGCTTTCTATTTATCTCCGATCTATTGATTTGGTTTGGCCAACTAGATTGATTTTTCTTGCAATGGGAGAGGTGCTTTGTGATGGGTTTGATCTTGCAGTGCTCAATCCTAGTGACAGAAAGGGACATGACACGTATTTGTATCGTTGCCATTAAGGGTAAAACCATGGGGTTTATTCACATGTGAGTATTCTTTGTCTACATCATGTCATCTTGCTTAATGCATTACTCCATTATTTATGAACTTAATACTCTAGATGCATGCTGGATGGCGGTCGATGTGTGGAGTAATAGTAGTAGATGAACGAAATATGCCCTAGAGGCAATAATAAAGTTATTATTTATTTCCTTAATTCATGATAAATGTTTATTATTCATGCTAGAATTGTATTAACCAGAAACTTAGTACATGTGTGAATACATAGACAAAACATATAGTCCCTAGTATGCCTCTACTAGACTAGCTCGTTAATCAAAGATGGTTATGTTTCCTAACCATAGACATGTGTTGTCATTTGATGAACGGGATCACATCATTAGGAGAATGATGTGATGGACATGACCCATCTGTTAGCTTAGCATTATGATCGTGTGAGTTTCATTGCTACTGCTTTCTTCATGACTTATACAAGTTCCTCAGACTATGAGATTATGCAACTCCCGAATACCGGAGGAACACTTTGTGTGCTACTGCTACATCTTGAGCTTGCGTTGGTTTTCCTTGAAGAGGAAAGGGTGATGCAGCAATAGTAGCGTAAGTATTTCCCTTAGTTTTTGAGAACCAAGGTATCAATCCAGTAGGAGGCTCCTCAAAAGTCCCACGCACCTACGCAAACAAACAAGAACTCGCAACCAACACAATAAAGGGGTTGTCAATCCCTTCAAGGCCACTTGCGAAAGTGAGATCTGATAGAGATAATATGATAAGATAAATATATTTTTAGTATTTTATGATATATATATATATATATAGATTGGAAAAGTAAAGATGCAAATAAAATTAGATTGAAAGCTTATATGATAAGAGATAGACCCGGGGGCCATAGGTTTCACTAGTGGCTTCTCTCAAGATAGCATAAGTATTACAGTGGGTGAACAAATTACTGTCGAGAAATTGATAGAAAAGCGAATAATTATGATATTATCTAGGCATGATCATGTATATAGGCATCACGGCCATGACAAGTAGGCCGACTCCTGCCTGCATCTACTACTATTACTCCACACATCGACCGCTATCCAGGATGCATCTAGAGTATTAAGTTCATAAAGAACAGAGTAACGCATTAAGAAAGATGACATGATGTAGAGGGATAAACTCATGCAATATGATATAAACCCCATCTTTTTATCCTCGATGGCAACAATACAATACGTGCCTTGTTGCCCCTGCTGTCACTGGGAAAGGACACCGCAAGATTGAACCCAAAGCTAAGCACTTCTCCCATTGCAAGAACGATCAATCTAGTAGGTCAAACCAAACTAATAATTCAAAGAGACTTGCAAAGATAACTTAATCACACATAAAAGAATTCAGAGGAGATTCAAATATTTCTCATAGATAAACTTGATCATAAACCCACAATTCATCGGATCTCGACAAACACACTGCAAAAAGAGTTACATCTAATAGATCTCCAAGAAGATCGAGGAGAACTTTGTATTGAGATTCAAAGAGAGAGAAGAAGCCATCTAGCTAATAACTATGGACCCGAAGGTCTGTGGTAAACTACTCACAACTCATCGGAGAGGCCTTGGAGATGATGTAGAGGCCCTCCTGATCGATTCCCCTTCCGACGGAGTGCTGGCGAAGGCTCCAAGATGGGATCTCACGGATACAGAAGGTTACGGCGGTGGAAATAGTTTTTCGTGGTCGCCTCTGATGTTTTCGGGGTACATGGGTATATATAGGAGGAAGAAGTAGGTCGATGGACGCCCGAGGGGACCACGAGGGTGGGGGGCGCGCCCAGCCCTGCGCTTGGGGGGCTGGAGCGCCCCTGGTGTCTTGTGGTCACCAGGTGCCCCCCAGGTAGTTATTTGCTCCAGTATTTTGAAATATTCCAAAATAATTTTTCGTAAATTTTCAGCTCATTTGGAGATGTGCAGAATAGGTATCTCGGACATAGCTTTTTGAGGTCCAGAATTCCAGCTGCCGGTATTCTCCCTCTTTGTGTAAACCTTGCATATTATGAGAGAAAAGGCATTAGAATTACTCCATAAATCATTATTGAGCATAAAAACATTATAAATAACAGTAGGAAAACATGATGCAAAATGGACGTATCAGTAATCAATAATGCCCTTTTCCACATAAGGGTAGTGTGGTTGCGCATGTTCGGTTGGGACGGTCGACAAATCTTAAATCTAATCACGTCTGGAAACAACACTTTCAACTTGCCTCGGTGCACTACTTCTCCATCAAGTAGTGACCCAGCCCATCATCATCTCCCAAGGGCACTAGTGGAAAACATTGGTGCTTTTAGAAAATTTCTCTCAAGGTGGTATTCATGGAATTCATGCAAGTTCATGCGTCGACAACTATGGTTCACCATCACATCTCTAAGCACAAAATAGAGCTATGAATCATGCAAGTGTCTACAGATCTGATCATAATCTCAAAGTTCATCAGATCCCAACGAACACACCGCAAAAAAAGAGTTACATCAAATAGATCTCCAAGTGACCATTGTATTGAGAATCAAAAAGAGAGAAGAAGCCATCTAGCTACTGCCTACGAACCCGTAGGTCTATGATGAACTACTCATGCATCATCAGAGAGGCACCAATGAGGATGATGAACCCCTTCGTGATGGTGTCTAGATTGGATCTCGTGGTTTTGGAACTTGCGGCGGCTGGAATTGTTTTTCGTCGACTCCCCTAGGGTTTTTGGAATATTTGGGAATTTATAGGGTGAAGAGGCGGTGCAGGGGGGCTACGAGGTGGGCACAACCCCCCTGGGCGCGCCTAGGCCTCCTGGCGCGTCCTGGTGGGTTGTGCTCCCCTCGGGCCTCCCCTCTAGTACTTATTTGGCCCACTGGGTGTCTTCTGGTCCAGAAAAAAACTCCAAAAAGTTTTGCTGCATTTGGACTTCGTTTGGTACTGATATTCTGCGAAGTAAAAAACAAGAAAAAACAGCAACTCGCATTGGGCACTATGTCAATAGGTTAGTCCCAAAAATGATACAAAGTTGCTATAAAATGATTGTAAAACATCCAAGAACGATAATATAACAACATGGAACTATCAAAAATTATAGATGCGTTGGAGACGCATCAGGCACATATGGCCAGTCATATATATTTTGATCATGATTTATTATTGTTGACAATTATCTCTATGATAAATGAGTTAGGAGGCGAAACATTAAGCCCCTATCTTTCTATGTGTTCGATGGGTGCCATTTGTTCTAAAAATATGCTTTGAGTACTAGCAATCATAGAAGACTATATGATGATTGAGTATGTGGAGCTCTTACTTAGACTTTGTTGAATAAGTTGAATTGCAATTGTTTGGTGACTAAGAATATAGGTTGTTAAGTTTCAAGAGAAAGCATTGTTTAAACCGTAACATGTGAATTGATTGATACTTATCATGATGAGTTTAATGAGAAACTGTTGCTGTTATGATGCTAGGAAAAGTGATTGAAATTATCATTGATCAAACTTATGCACTATGCTAGCATTCTGATGCGTAGCATCCTACGGACATCACCATGCCAAGAGTCCGTTTGGCAAGTGACACGTGCCACATCTACTTCACATACACAAAGGTGAATCATCTCCTTTACACGTGGTCACTTGACCCCTTCGAGGATGGTATACTACTTGACACTCCACTCATGTGCATGCATAGGTATTGTCGGAGCTTCATGGACGACGAGGAGGAGTGCAAGCGCCAAGGATCACCTACACCATCCGCGAGGGAAGCGTGGAAGAGAAGACGGAAGAAATGGAGTTGCTGCAAGCTACATCCACCGGACGTTCGACCAACACCGGACATCTGGTACCTGACGGAACCCAGACAGCCAGAAGAACTCCAGGCAACGAGTGCTCCAGCGGCCGGACGACTGGCGAACGCCGGACGTTCGACAAGTCCCAGCGACCGGACGATCGACGCCAACCGGAAGACCGGTGCCACCTGTCCAGAGAAGAAACGTCAGAAGTCCGACGCCCTCCGGACGTCCGGACCCCCACGAGCGACCGGACGTCCGACACTGCCTATGCGCAGCCGGGCCTTTGGCCTTGTATCCCTCTCCCACTTACCCCTTCGTGGCTTAGACTATAAATAGACCTCCCCCTCATCCTTTCTAGGGTTAGCAAAGTGATAGCTCATTTTTATGTGAGCTTTGCTCCTACCTACCTCTACGAGAGAGAGAGAGAGAGAGAGAAAGAGAGAGAGAGAGAGAGAGAAAGAGAGAGAGAGAGAGAGAGAGAGAGAGAGAGACTACCACTCCCATGGAGTTCAAGGCCTCCATGTGAGAAGACCCTGCGGGATACCGTCAGGCCCCTCACGGGAAGATCCGTCTAGGATATCATCAAGACCTCCTCTTGGAGATGAACTCTACCTTGTATCTTTCTCTTTGTTGTTCATGTAGCCTTGTGGATCTTGTGTGTTTGATTGTCTAGTGGATGTGTGATTGGACATGTTCTTGAGTGTTTCCCCTTGTGATTTCTCCATTCTTCCTCGTGTTCGCCATGTTCTTTGAGGGAATCCACTCCAATCGGGAAAGATCATCCTACACCGGGTTAGCCCCGTATCATATGGTATCATGATCCACGTTGATCACGAATTTGGAGTCCCTCACACCGTTTTCTAGCCTTCTTTTACTTGATTTCGTCCTAAATTTCAAAAATCCCCACCAAAATAGCCCCAATTTTTTGTGATTTGTTGATTTTGATGCAAATTTGCTTGGTTTCAAGTGGATCTAGCATCTCCCCAAGTTTCCCCACTTTCCATCCATGAAATCTCATCAATTTTGACCCCGAAATCCCCAATTTCCGCCCAAAATTGTGTCCCGGATCTCAAATCCCGTGTTGACTCCGACCCACCGGACGACCGACGTTTTTCCGGACATCCGGACCCTTCCGAAGCACTGGACATCCGACCATTTCCGGATGACCGGAACCACCCAACAGAGCCGAAATCTCGGATTTCTAGACCCTCTGGATGTCCATCGATCGGACATCCGACACTTCTCGGACGTCCGACACCTGTAGAAACTGACTTCGGCTGAAAACTTGTTTCAGCCATAACTAATTCATCCAGACTCCGATTTTTACATTCTTTAGCTCGATTTGAAGCTCTTGACATCCCCCATACCACAAAAATACCACCAACATCATTTGACTGCATCAAATTTTGTGAATTTTGGCATCTTTGCCTAGGCCCTCCACCATATCATCTGCATAACCGTCATAGCCTTCCACAACCTAACCCATTTTATTCCATATAGCATTAGTGGTTGATTGAGTAGTGATTCGAGTCCCCTAAGGTGTTTCGGCTACTTAGAGATGGTTGCTTCTTCATCAAGCACCACCATAACTTCTGCATAACCTTGTCCATCATACACTTCCGACCAACCCCAACTTAACCCAATGTTGTTTGAGCTTGTTTGAGTTGTGGCTTGTGTCTCCTAAGGTGTTTCAGCTACTTAGGGACGGTCACTTCAACTCCGACTCGCATAACCCATCATTCCACTTCTGCATTGCCGAGTGCAGACCACCACCGCTTTTCGCTACTACCATTTGACATTTGCCTTTGGAGATTTTGAGTTGTGGTTTTTCCGTTTCCTAGGGTGTTTCGGCTAACTAGGAACGGTTCGACATCGACAACACCGTCGCTCAACTTCTCCAAGGATTCGACATTGACCACCTTCACCATTGTATATTCCCCTTGCATTGCATTGATAACCCCTGGCCCATTTTGCGTCACTTGCCTATCGAGACTAGCCATTGGGTATTGCTGGCAACGTTACTTGTGCACATTAGTGATCATCGATCTACACCTTCCATTGCATACATATCATATCAAATTGGTGTCATCTTGGTATCATATCATCCCTTGTGCAACAAGTTTGTTCCCGCATATACACAATTGCTATCTTGGTTTGTGCATTTCGCATAGTGGCCATACAAAAAAAGAGAATAAGCTTTTAAGCAAAAGAGAAAAACAAAGAAGCTTGTAAGCAAGAGCCATAGCATCGTATCATAGTGCATTACAATATATCATATGGTATCATACTTGATCATATTGGATCATCGTGTGAGGAACACCGGGAACCATACATAGCATACTTGGGATACAAAGTTGATACATTTTGCATCTTATAGGTTGTGCACAAGTGTCATATCCGCCTATTGAGCAATCATGCTAGCGTCTCTCTTGAGTTGTGCAACACGAGTGTTTTCTGTGGAATCCACATTTTGTGCTCATTCCTTGGTTGCATGACCCCATTTATCTATCCGTGTGTGTGTTTCTGTGTGCCATTCATTGCTATTGGTCTACTTGTTTCACTTGTGAATTTGTGAATCTCTTTCAACATTATTGACTCTTGCTAACATTTTGCATCAAATTTTTGTGCCACTATCCTCACCGAGCTCCACCATAAGCTTTACTTTGATAGGTGTGACTGAACAAGTCTGGTACCAATTCCACTATTCTTTCATTTCACATTGAGTGAAACGGGATACATCCTCAACTTTGAGAAAAGGTAACTTGGTATTGTTTATCTCATTTTCTACTCACTTCTTCTCGAGTCTTGTGATGGATAGGCAAAGCACACCCCCTTCAGTCTACAACAACAATGATGAGTTCGATGCCACGAACAACAACTTCGATGCCAATATGGATGCTCAAATGGAGGAGATCAAAGCCCTCATCAAGGCCTACAAGCAGTCTTCCTCATCTTCACGAAGACGCTCAAGTGCACATGCTTCCGAGCTGCCATCTCCGGCAAGATCACATCAACATTGACACCACCACCGAAAAGGACTCAAGAGCTCAACACCAACCACCACTCAACGACTTCACCATATCCCTTGGCATCTTCGCCTACGGACATACGACATCTTCACCAACAAGCACCTCAAGACTACGCTCAAGAGAACCTCCCCAAGCTCAAGTCCGCGACTTCCACGAGCTACTATGACCTCGACATCAACCACGAGATTCCTTTCCATGGGACTCTAGAACTCGAGGAGTATCTCGAGTGGGAGCGCTTGATGGACGACTACCTCAAGCTACATCAAGTCCCTTCTGAAGATCAAGTGAAGTGCGCCACAAGGAACTTCCACGACTACGCATCGACATGGTGACTTCACACACCTTTGGAGAGCTACGACATGAGTTGGCCCAAGACGAAGAGAGCTATGCGGCGAGAGTTCGTGCCTCCAACCTACATAGAACAACTTCTATGCCAGTTGGAGAACACCATCCAAGGATCCAAGTCCATCAACACGTACTTCAAGGAGATGAAGATTGCCTTGCGACAAGCCGGTGTGGACGATCCCATTTTGATGAAGTTCCACTTCATGATGGGATTGCACAACGACGTCTCCAAGACTATCTTACTTGAGAACTACAAGTCCCTCGACGACAACTACATTGGTGCTCTCAAGGCGGAACAAAAACTCATGAAGGCTAAAGCTTCTCCACCCTAAGCACACTTCTCAAAGACCAAGCCCCAAGACGGCGGAGCATGAGGCTAGTACCACCATGATGTCCGAGCCCGACGAGATCCAGCATGATGATCCCAAGTTCCAATTCACCGCCATCCCTCTTTATGGCATTGATGGTGTCGAGTCTACTTCGACTCTTTTTCAAGATGGTGCGGCGACGAGTACGACTACGGAGACCTTCAAGGACCAAGATTTGGAGGCGAGTGACATGGTGACGAGCAAGGATGATGCTTCCATCTTAGGAGGTGAGAGTGATGATGTGCCATCTTTGGCCTTCATCCACGGCGACGGTGACGAGATGATCGAGCATGGGATTTTCCCTTCGGTCACGGAGGATAGTGATGATGTGCCATCTTCGGCCTTCATCCACGGCGACGGCAACGAGATGGTTGAGCATGGGATTTTCCCTTCGACCACGACGAAGTATGATGACTTGAGTGACTTTTGCCACCATATCGAGAGTGAGAGTGACTTCACCACTAGCCCCATATATGATGAGTTGTCTCAATTCCCATGTGAGGAGAGCCACAACACCCACCACTTGAGTGAGATGAGTGACTCCACCATATGTGACTTTGAGTACACCTATTTTGAGGGAGTGAGTGAGCCACCACATAGAGAGAGTGAGGAAGTTGATAGGTCATATGAGGACATTTGGATTTCTAACGACTTAACCCCTACCTCTATTGTGTCTTCTCATTTGATGCTAGGTCCCATCTATGATGACACGCCGATTTGCGACGACTTTATCCTTCCTTTGGACACGACGATGGCCATGGTGGAATATGATCAAGTTGATGATGATGACCACCATTTGGTCTTTAGCACCTCACCTACACCACATGAGTGGAATGACAAACGTAACATAGGTGAAGGTGATGCTCTAGTCCCACTAGTGAACATTCTTGACATTGATTGCTTGCATGATGTCAATCCACCTAGTACCATGCTTCGTGCTAGTATGATTTGCTCATGCGATGATTTGCCCATTTATGATGAGTATGATGATTCTCATGTGGAGTCTATTACTTGTGATGACATGTTACATAGGACTTCTCGTGCCAATTATTTGGGTCACATCATGTTTGATAATCCTCTTGACTTGTCATATGCTATGCATGAGATCAACCATATGTCATATTTGTAATCTCTTCATAGTGACTATGCATATGCCATTAAAATAAACCCAATTTGCACTTATGGCATAGATGACAAGCCCATGGTTATTGGCGTTTGTTTCTCTTGTAATGACATTGATATGCTCCCTTTGCATCATTTATCTCATATGCCATGCCATGACCACCTAGCTTCGGATAGGCATTGTTTTGGATGTTGTCCATTTTCTCCATATGATGTTTCTGATATTGCTCATGAGGAAACCCACATAGTTTCCTCATACATTTAAGGAGATTTTGACCCATCCCATTCATTGCATGATCCCAACACTTGTGTGCACAACATGCTTCCCATGAATAAATATGCTATTGATGTGCCATATACTTGCATTCTCAATTTGTGTCCCCATCGTGTTATACACAATAACTATTCTTTCATGATGGATGACATGTTCTTATACTATGCATCAAATTCCTTTGAGCGATGCTTATCTTGTGCTAACTCACACGTGCACATACACATCATGATGGATGATGTATACATTTACCACACACACAATTTCTTTGGTTTGTATCTCTTTTGTGTAGGTACCCATGAATACTTGTCAACCTCACAATCCCATGAGTTGACAAAACAAGCTCTAAAGAGCAACGATGGCTTGGGATCACATGGATTGTCTTTCCCACCGCTCTCTTCGCGCATTTCTTCTACATGGCCCTCACATGGTTATGGCTTATTGTCCATTACATATTCTATGCCCATCTTTGCCATGTTCACTTGCATGATAGGCTCATTCCTATGCCTTTGCCATGCATTTGTGACCCATGCCTTGCATTACACATGATGATTGATTCTCGTACTTGTATGTGTATTTGCACGTTTGGTGGAGATATTGCTTGTTATTGTCATGTTCCTTTTCTGAACCATTCCTATGATGATACTATGATCTTGCTTTGTGTTCGTGCTTGCGATATGTCATGTGCATTGTCTATGCCTATTATTTGCTCACATGACATGATTGCCATGATTTACTCTAGTGTGTTGCATCTTCGCTCCACTAGTTTGCATGACTTGATTACTATGCTTGTTTATGTTGCATCACCGATGATTCATACTTGCTCATTTCATGTGGTTGATGACAACCATCTATATGCTTTGCACATGATTGTTATTGCTTCTTGTCATATATCTCCATGTGTTGCCTCTCTCATGCTAGATGATTTTTGATGTATTGAGTGCAACAATGATTTTAGTCTTGCTAATGAGATTGCACCCATAGCATTCTCGCATATATATATGGAGATTTTGACATACCCCTTGTGAAGCATGCTTATCTTCCTTCTTTGCACCATATGCATCATGCCATGAACATAAAGATTGTTGCATCATATTATTCATGCACGTGTGCTTCTAATGGTTATGTGCAAGACAATAGAACCATTGATGTCTACTACACAACTTTATTCTTGTAGACACGTGTTGGGCCTCCAAGCGCAGAGTTTTGTAGGACAGTAGCAATTTCCTCTCAAGTGGATGACCTAAGGTTTATCAATCCGTGAGAGGTGTAGGATGAAGATGGTCTCTTTCAAATGACCCTGCAACCAAATACAAGAAATCTCTTGTGTCCCCAACACACCCAATACAATGGCAAATTGTATAGGTGCACTAGTTCGGCGAAGAGATGGTGATAAAAGTGTAATATGGATGGTAGAAATAGATTTTTATAATCTGAATAAATAAAAACAGCAAGGTAGCAAATAGTAAACGGGCACAAAAACGGTGTTGCAATGCTTAAAAATGAGGCCTAGGGTCCGTACTTTCGCTAGTGCAACCTCTCAACAATGCTAACATAGTTGGATCATATGATTATCCCTCAAAGTGCAATAAAGAATCACTCCCAAGTTCCTATTATCGGAGAACAAAAGATAGGAATTGTTTGTAGGTCACGAAACCACCTCAAAGCTATTCTTTCCATTCGATCTATTCAAAAGTTCGTACTAAAATAACACAAAGCTATTTTTTCCGTTCGATCTATCCTAGAGTTCGTACTAGAATAACACCAAAGAAAATTCATATTCATAATACTCAATCCACACAAAGAACTATAAAGATACCCCAAAGTTTCCGTCGGAGAAAAACGTGCATCAATCCCTATGCATAGATTACCCCAATATCACCGCGGGAATCCGTGAGTTGAATGCCATAACACATATCAAGTGAATCAATAAGATACCTCATTGTCACCTCAAGTATTCATATTGCAAGACATATATCATGTGTTCTCATCTCTGAATATTCAATCCGACAAGACAAAACTTTGAAGGGTAAAGATTCAATTCATCATAACAAGAGTATAGAGGAGAGAAACATCATATGACCCGACTATATTAACAAAGCCCATGATATAGATCACGATAGAGAGAGAAAGAGAGAGATCAAACACATATCTACTGGTACAAACCCTCAGCCCCGAGGGTGGACTACTCCCTTCTCATTGTGGTGGTCGTCGGGATGATGAAGATGGCCACCAGAGATGATTCCACCCTCCGGCAGGATGCCGGAACGGGGTCTAGATTGGTTTTCACGGATACAGAGACCTTGCGGCGGCAGAACTTCTGATCTAGGTTAACCTCGAAGGGTTTTGGAATATTTGGGATTTTATAGGGCGAAGAAGGGGTGCGGGAGGCCATCGAGCACCCAGGTGGGTTGTGCCCCCTTGGGGCACCCCCCAGGTGCTGCTCTGGCCCATCCTGGGTGTTCTGGTCCATAAAAATTCTCCAAGGAGTTACCTGGTGTTTAGGTTTCGTTTGATATTGATTTCCTACATTGTACAAAACAAGCAAAAAACACCAACTGGCACTGGGCATTGGGTCAATAGGTTAATCCCAAAAAATGATATAAAGTTGCTATAAAATGATCGTAAAATATCCAAGAATGATAATATAATGGCATGAATACTTCATAAATTATAGATACGTTGGAGACGTATCAGCATCCCCAAGCTTAATTCCTACTCGTCCTTGAGTAGGTAAATGATAAAAGAAATAATTTATGAAGTGTGAATGCTAGCAAAGTGCATAAGTTTGATCAATGATAATTTCAATCACTTTTCCTAGCATGATAACAACAATTCTTTCTTATGAAACTTCTCATGTTATAGTAGCAACCAATTAACATGTTAAGGTTCAAGCAATGAATTCTCTTGAAACTCAACAACCTATGTTCTCAGTTACCAAGCAATTGCAATTCAACTTATTCAATAGAGTCTAAGTAAGAGCTCCACATACTCAACCATCATATAGTCTTCTATGATTGCTAACACTCATCGCGTACACATGAGCAAAATGTTTCAATCGGACACATAGAAAGATAGAGGCTTATTGTTTTGCCTCCCAACGTGTTCACCTCAAGGGTGATGTCAACAATAATAACTCATGCTACCAATATTCAACTGGACATATGTGCCTAGATCTTTCCTCACCACATGATGCTTGCCAAAAGAGAAAAATAAAAAGGAATAGAGAGAAAAACTTTGACTCTTTGCATAAAAGTAAATACTGAAAAGTAAAAGATAGGCCCTTCGTAGAGGGAAGCAGAGGTTTCCATGCTCTTATTTCTTTGTATGCTCAACCCCTTAGTGCAAAATAACATCACATTATATCGCCCCTTATGATAGCAACCTTTATTATGCAGCCCGTCACTTTTATTGCTTTGCCATCACAAGTTCGTACAACGCTCAATTTTCTCTTACACTAAATGATCTAACACTTTTAGAAGCAATTTTTATTGCCTTATTACACTGGTGACAACTTACTTGAAGTATCTTGCTCAATCCTTATGGTGGACTCTTGAAAATAAGATTTGGGCTTAAGGGTTTTTGGATGCACAAGTAGTATCTCTACTTGGTGCAGAATTTTTGGCTAGCAAAGATGGAGGGCTAGCACCACATGTTAAAGGATCTATGACAATATAACTTCTATATGAATATGAACAAACATAAACCAATACATTGTCTTCCTTGTCCAACATCAACAATTTTGGCATATAATATTTTGATGGGGGCTCACAATCACAAAAGATTTCTAAGATAGTGTATTTATATGTGAAAGTTCTCTTCCTTATACTAATAATTGGTGAATTGCTTGTACGACCAATATTGTGATTGTCAAGCCTCAAAATATTTCAGTTTCTAAACCCAATGTGAAGCTACCACTAGGCATGATATGATTTCAACTTCATGACATTCAATTTATTCAACAGTTTACTCATAAGATATAAGTGAAGCATAAGAGTAAAGACAAGCTACTCCAAAAAGATATAAGTGAAGATCATGAGCATAATATTTTTTTCTCTCAAATTAATTTAAGTGAAGCAAGAGACAATTTCTTCAAAAATACTAAGGCACACCATGCTCAAAAGATATAAGTGAAGGACTAGAGCAATTCCATAGAAAAGAGCTTCGTTGACGGGATGCGAATGCCGCTTACTTAGCCTCCTATTTGAGGACTCTATTTTATGTAAAAACTTTCAGGTCTAAGTATTTTATTAAAACAGCAAGCAAAACAAAACAAAATTACATTCCAAGAATAGCACAACTCATGTGAAGAAGCAAAAACTTAGGCTCAACCGATACTAACCGATAATTGTTGAAGAAAAAAGGTGGGATGCCTACCGGGGCATCTCCAAGCTTAGATGCTTGAGACTTCTTGGAATATTATCTTGGGGTGCCTTGGGCATCCCAAAGCTTGAGATTTTGTGTCTCCTTAATTCTTCTCATATAATGGCTTCCCTAAATCTCAAAAACTTCATCCACACAAAACTCAACAAGAACTCGTGAGATAAGTTAGTATAAATCAGTGCAAAACCTTATCATTCTCTACTGTAGAAAATCACTAAAATTATTATTCAACATTGCGTACTAAATGCGTCTGCATATTTAATACTCATATCCTCAAATAGAATCATTAAACAAGCAAACATATGCAAACAATGCAAACATAACAGCAATCTGCCAAAACAGTATAGTCTGTAAAGAATGCAAGATTCATCATACTTACATAACTCCAAAAATTATGAGAAAAATACTAAACTGTAGAAGATTTATCAGAGCTTATTTTAAAAAAAGTTTCAACAATTTATCATATTCTGACTTTTCTAGGGAATTTTTGCAACATCGATAAACTTTCTGTTTTCAAAAAGCAACATGTAGACTTGTAAAATAAGCATAGTAAAGGCTATCAATGCCACTTTTATTGAAATAAAAAATGAAAAACATTATTATAAATAACATAAATCAAATCCAAACAAAATAAATTGACGCTCCAAGTAAAACACATAGCATGTGACGAATGAAAACATAGCTCCAAGTGAGGTTACCGATAATGTTGGAGACGAAAGAGGGGATGCCATCCGGGGCATCCCCAAGCTTAGTTGCTTGGATCTTCCTTGAATATTACCTTGCACCCCCAATATTACGGTCTTGTCACTCCTTATTCTCCTCATATCGACATCTCACCCAAAACTTGAAAACTTCAATCAAATTTTTTTTACGGAACCTTGTGAGATAGGTTAGTATGATAAAGAGCAAACCATTTCACTTTTGGTACTGTCAAAGACAAGATTCATAATTTTTTACACACAATGCCTACTATAGCATATCATCTCCACAATTTATATGATCAATATAAACCATAGAAACAAGCAAACAAGCAAACTATGCATTGAAAACAGAATCTGTCAAAAACAGAACAGTCTGTAGTAATCTGTACTCAAACCATACTTCTGCTACTCCAAAACTAATGAAAAAATTTGGACCACGTGAGCAATTTGTATATTAATCTTCTGAAAAAATAATCAACTCAAAATCACTCTTCTGTTAAAAATTAGGTCTATTTTCGTGAGTGCAAGAGTTTCTGTTTTTCAGCAAGATCAAATCAACTATCACCCAACATGATCCCAAAGGCTTTACCTGGCACTTTATTGAAACAAAGACAATAAAACATTATTACTACAGTATCCTAATCATGTGAACATACAAAAACAATAGGTAAAAGTGTTGGGTTGTCTCCCAACAAGCGCTTTTCTTTAATGCCTTTTAGCTAGGCATGATGAGTTCAATGATGCTCGCATAAAAGATAAAGATTGAAAGATAAAGATTTATTACTCTTTATGGCATACATGTCATCATAATAATCATCATAAGTAGCAACTTTGTTCTCATCATAGTCAATTGAAACCTCTTCCAAAATAGTGGATGTATCACTAAATAAAGTCATGACCTCTCCAAATCCACTTTCATCAATATTATAATAATATTCAACACCCTCCAAAATAGTGGGATCACTACTACCTAGAGTTGACACTCTTCCAAACCCACTTTCATCATTGTAATCATCATAAATAGGAGGCATGCTATCATCATAATAAATTTTCTTATAGAAAGTAAAAGGAATCAAAGGATCATATTCATTATGCAAAGCATACCCAAGCTTAGGACAAGCATTATTTTCAGCAAATAAATCTTCAAACATTTCATACTCATCAAACATAGCATCCCCAAGCTTGTGGTTTTGCATATCATTATAATCATTCTTATCAATAGCATGAATGGCACCAATAGTATATCAAACATTATTATCATATTCTTCCAAGCAAGTGCCAAAAAGATTTTTAATATCATAAGAGACATCATTGTCTTCCCAATCATAATCATCACAACAAGTAGTAGGCATCACAAAATCATACTCAATATCATCATCCTCCATCAACATATTTGATTCACTTTCATGAGGCACAATGGTGATAGGAGCAATATTACTTGGGAGAGTTACCTTTTTACCTCTACTTTTTATTCTTTTCTTTTTCTTCTTCACCACCTCACATGTTGGTTTAATCATTTTTTCCGAGCATCTTGTTGAAGAGATTGATTGGATAGGAAGCTCCTCCTCATTACCTGATTCATCATAAACACTAGGAGGGTATTGGGAAATATTTTCCCTTTCATTAGTACTCTCTTCATGCTCTATTTGTTTTCTTGTCTTTAGATAGTTGGCAATATAAGGATTCTCAATGCAATTTACCGGACAAAACATATAAATTTCCTCTAGATCAAAATCAAGAACTCTCTCAAGGGAAAATTCTGGAATATCTTTAGTTATACGTTTCATTTCTTCATACCCCAAAAGAAGGCCAAGCTCTTTATGATGCTCAAGGGTAATCAAGTTATCACAATTTTTGAACACGATTTGATCATGAAACAAATAACATTGGAGATTTAAATGACCACGTTCATTGCAAAGTTCACAAGGATGGAGAAAAAAATTACATCTTTCAGCACAATCATCTAACTTCTCTTGCAACTTTTTGGTTTCTAAATATTTATGCTTCTTACAAAATCTATCTTCCCTTTTTGGTGAGTGTGTGCACTCCCAATATACTCCGCAAAAATTGACATCCTTGTAGGAGACATCACTACCATGGCTAGTGCAATCATCATTAACCTCATGGATATTCAAAGAATTCATAGTAACAACATTGAAATCATGCTCATCATTCATGCCAACCATTTTATTAAATTCTTCTTCTATCAATTGAGCAAAATTTTCCGACCCATCATTTTCAAGAAAGGTATTATAAAGATGATCAATAATATGATGCAACCTCAATTCCATTTTTTTGTAGTTTTCTTTTTGTAAAACAAACTAGTGATAAAACAAGAAACTAAAAGATTCAATTGCAAGATCTAAAGATATACCTTCAAGCACTCACCTCCCCGACAACGGCGCCAGAAAAGAGCTTGATGTCTACTATGCAACTTTATTCTTGTAGACACGTGTTGGGCCTCCAAGCGCAGAGTTTTGTAGGACAGTAGCAATTTTCCCTCAAGTGGATGACCTAAGATTTATCAATCCGTGAGAGGTGTAGGATGAAGATGGTCTCTCTCTAACGAACCTGCAACCAAATACAAGAAATCTCTTGTGTCCCCAACACACCCAATACAATGGCAAATTGTATAGGTGCACTAGTTCGGCGAAGAGATGGTGATAAAAGTGTAATATGGATGGTAGAAATATATTTTTATAATCTGAATAAATAAAAACAGCAAGGTAGCAAATAGTAATAGGGCACAAAAACGGTGTTGTAATGCTTAAAAATGAGGCCTAGGGTCCATACTTTCGCTAGTGCAACCTCTCAACAATGCTAACATAGTTGGATCATATGATTATCCCTCAAAGTGCAATCAAGAATAACTCCCGAGTTCCTATTAGCGAAGAACAAAAGATAGGAATTGTTTGTAGGTCACGAAACCACCTCAAAGCAATTCTTTCCGTTCGATCTATTCAAGAGTTCGTACTAAAATAACACGAAGCTATTTTTTTCGTTCGATCTATCCTAGAGTTCGTACTAGAATAACACCAAAGCAAATTCATATTCATAATACTCAATCCAGACAAAGAACTATAAAGAGACCTCAAAGTTTCTGTCAGAGAAAAACGTGCATCAACCCCTATGCATAAATTACTCCAATATCACCGCGGGAATCCGCGAGTTGAATGTCATAACACATATCAAGTGAATCAATAAGATACCTCATTGTCATATCAAGTATTCATATTGCAAGGCATATATCATGTGTTCTCATCTCTGAATATTCAATCCGACAAGACAAAACTTTGAAGGGTAAAGATTCAATTCATCATAACAAGAGTATAGAGGGGAGAAACATCATATGATCCGACTATATTAACAAAGTCCATGATATAGATCACGAGAGGGAGAGAGAAAGAGAAATCAAACACATAGCTATCGGTACAAACCATCAGCCCCAAGGGTGGACTACTCCCTCCTCATCATGGTGGCCACCGGAGATGATTCCCCCCTCCGGCAGGGTGCCAGAACGGGGTCTAGATTGGTTTTCGCGGATACAGAGACCTTGCGGCGTCGGAACTTCTGATCTAGGTTAACCCGAAGGGTTTTGTAATATTTGGGATTTTATAGGGCGAAGAAGGGGTGCGGGAGGCCACCGAGGTGGGCACAACCCACCTAGGCACGCTTGTGGGCCCAAGCGCGCCCTGGTGGGTTGTGCCCCCCTCAGGGCACCCCCAGGTGCTGCTCTGGTCCATCCTGGGTGTTCTGGTCCATAAAAATTCTCCAAGGAGTTACGCAGTGTTTGGACTCTGTTTGATATTCATTTCCTGCGTTGTAAAAAACAAGCAAAAAACAGCAACTGGCACTGGGCACTGGGTCAATAGCTTAGTCCCAAAAAATGATATAAAGTTTCTATAAAATGATTGTAAAACATCCAAGAATGATAATATAATGGCATGAATACTTCATAAATTATAGATACGTTGGAGACGTATCAACCATCATGATGGATGATGTGTTTATCTACCATGCGCATACGCTCTTTGTTTTGTTGTGTGCATGAGTAGGATACTTGGACTTCGTGTTGACTTCTACTTCACGTGAGTTGATGATGTCTACTACGCAACTTTATTCTTGTAGACTCGTGTTGGGCCTCCAAGCGCAGAGTTTTGTAGGACAGTAGCAATTTTCCCTCAAGTGGATGACCTAAGGTTTATCAATCCGTGGGAGGCGTAGGATGAAGATGGTCTCTCTCAAACAACCCTGCAACCAAATACAAGAAATCTCTTGTGTCCCCAACACACCCAATACAATGGCAAATTGTATAGGTGCACTAGTTCAGCGAAGACATGGTTATAAAAGTGTAATATGGATGGTAGAAATATTTTTTTATAATCTGAATAAATAAAAACAACAAGGTAGAAATTGATAAAGTAGAGCACAAATGGTATTGCAATGCTTGAAAATGAGGCCTAGAGTTCGTACTTTTACTAGTGCAATCTCTCAACAGTGCTAATATAATTGGATCGCATAACCATCCCTCAACGTGCGATGAAGAATCACTCCAAAGTTCCTATCTAGCGGAGAACATATGAAGAAATCGTTTGTAGGGTACGAAACCACCTCGAAGCTATTCTTTTCGATTGATCTATCCAAGAGTTCGTACTAAAATAACACCAAATAATTTTAGATTCATAATACTCAATCCAACACAAAGAACCTCAAAGAGTGCCCAAAGATTTCTACCGGAGAAACAAAGACAAGAACGTGCATCAACCCCTATGTGTAGATTACCCCTGTCGGCGTTCTGGGAACGGGGGTCCCCAGGCTTGCCTGCCTATGGCCTGCGGCGTGGCTCAAGTGGGGGCCCAATGCAGCCCAGCTTCATCAGCTCAAGCTCAAGACCCTCGCGAGGGGCCAAGCCTCGCGGGGTGGACAACAGGGAGCTTCTTCAGGAGCAGCCTCCTCAGGCAGGCTCGCGAGGAGGCGGAGAGATCAAGGCAGGGCAACTCCCGAGGGGCCCGTGATGCAAGCCATGACGATCGGAGGCCAGGCAGGCGCCAGGTGGGCGCCGGCCTGCGCAGTGTCCTTGTTTCCCTTTCGGTGCTAAGGGGGCAAGCACAGGCCAAGGCATCGAGTAAAGGTTACCGTTTCGGTGCAACAAGACCAAGACCAGTGGAACGGCAGGATGGAGGTCACCGTGGAGCCTAGGGCGGCGTCACCGTCAGAGCCTTTGGCAGCCGAAGACCAACTTTAGTTAGGATAAGTGTACCGGATGTTCCCCTTCAAAATGGCCAATTGTTGGCGCCCTTCCCGCTTATTATTTGGGGGAGAGGCCCAGGGCCTCGCTCTATAAATAGGACTAGCCACCACAAGGTAGAGGCATCTAGAAACCAACAAGAGAGAAAGAGAAGCGAGTGAACTCACCCAAGCAGTTCATCGCACCAGCTCAAGAACAGCCCCTCGCGAGGCTGTTCTCCCTTTGTACTATTCATCATCAGCCCCTGAGGCAATCCACCACATCACACACTGGAGTAGGGTATTACACCACAATGGTGGCCTGAACCAGTATAAATCTCGTGTCCTTGTGTGTTCATCTTTCTTGCTTAGATCTTTGCGAGACTTCGAGACGTGAGCTGGTACGGGAGAGATCTTTGTGCGCACCCCAGTGTTCCAACCTCAAGGGTCTGCCAGAACCCGAAATCCGACATTTGGCGCACCAGGTAGGGGTGCGCCGGAATCTTTCTTCCGCTGGTCGCATGTGATCTTCCGTCATGTCCATGTCTGACGCTCGCCGAGCCCGCGCCGAGCGTCGGGCTGCTCTCGCTGCTCGCGTCGCCCAGACGGCGCCCGTCGGGGGACGCCCCCATCGTTCCCCGTCGCCTGCTACCAACGCTGCCACCGGCCCGGTGGGGAACGAGTAGCGGGCCTCATCCCTGCATCCTTCGGTGCGGCGCGATGGCTGCACCGCCACTCCGTCGCTTACTCCAGCCGGTTCGTCGTCCCATGCCCATCGCGCCCCCACGGACGCGCACGCCGTGCTGCTCCTGGCGCGTGAGCTCCTGCACTACCGCCCCGTCGACGACCTCTACGAGGACTGGCTCGCCCGCATCACCGAGCTCGTCAGCGCCGCAGGGGGCCCTCCCGCTGCCTCGCCCTCCATCTTGCGCGGGAGGCGAGGAGCAGGAGGTGCCTCCACCATCTCCTCCCCAAGAAGGCGCCCTGGCTCCAAGGCGCGCGGCCTCAGGTCGAGACCCGCCGCGTCCGGCGCCTGCGCGGCAAGAAAGGAGCTGCCAAGAGATCCCTCGCCCCCAAGAAGGTGCTCGCGTGCTCCCAGCATCGGTGCGCCATGACCGCATCCCTGCGCCGCCACGTCAGGACCCCGCGCTGCTCCAGGCAGTGGCGCGCGGGAATCTCCATGAGTAAGCCCCACACCAGCAGAGAGCTCTGGTGGCCACCGCAGGTTGCCGCGCTTTCACCTCCGAGCTGCGTAGCATCGCATGGCCCGGCAAGTTCAAGCCAGACCTGCCTCCGTGCTACGACGACACTGCAGACCCCGCGGAGTTCCTCCAGCTCTACGAGTTGGGCATCGAAGCTGCCAACGGAGACAAGAAGGTCATGGCGAATTGGTTTCCCATGGCACTTAAGGACGGTGCCTGCACCTGGCTCCTGAACCTGGCTCCAGGCACGATCTCGTCCCGGGATGAGATGCGCACCCGCTTCATCGCCAACTTCCAAGGTACTTGCGACCGGCCCCCGGCCATGAGTGACCTGCGCCGCATCAAGCAACAGCCGGGGGAGACCCTGTTGAAGTACATCCAGCGCTTCAACAACACCCGCCTCAAGATCCCCAGGGTGACTGAGGAGGCCATCATCTCAGCCTTCTCCGATGGCGTGCGCGACATCAAGATGAAAGAGGAGCTGGCGATCCATGAAGACCTGTGCACATTGCTGGAGCTGTTCAACCTGGCTACCAAGTGCACCAGGGCTGAGGAAGGGCACCTCTCCCTCCTCGAGCTCCCGGCTGCCAACCCAGAAGAGAAGAAGCCCAAGGTTAAGGACGTGAAGCGCAAGGGGGCTGCTGTGCTCACAGCAGAGCCGGACACCAAGCGAGGCAGGGATCAACCTGAGTCATCTAAGGGCAGCCGGTACTGCGTGTACCACGACCTCCACACCCACAACACCAATGGATGTCAGGAGCTCAGGACCGTAGAGATGGGCGTATCGGCCGACGCCCCGACCTCAGCGACCGAGGCTATGGCCGAGGAGGAGGAAGAGGTGGAGGACGATGGGAAGACTGGGCCCCTCGCCAAGGGTGGCGTGACCGACCTCGCGAGGACCGCTGGCAGGACCAGCCTCGCGAGGGAGGTTGGAGGGATCAGCCTCGCGAGGACCGCCCTCAAGGCAACGCAGGCCTCCCTCCTCTGCCACCGCCGCCAAGGAGGAATGAAGACCATCACTAGGACGAGGGGGCTGGGGGCTTCCAGGAGTCGCCCGCAATCGCCTGCATGCTGGGCGGCACTCAGGCCCCAGCCTCTCAGCGCATCTTCAAGTAGTTTGCTCGCGAGGTGAATGCAGTCCTCCCCAAGCTTGAGGCCACGCGCCCTCTCAGGTGGTCTGCGTGCGCCATCACGTTCAGCTCAGCGGATCAGCTCAAGTGCGCGGCAACGGCCAGGGTCCTCCCGGTGCAAGTCACCAGGACCCTCATCGACGGTGGGGCTGGGCTCAACGTCCTGTCCGTCGAGACGTTCAACAATCTCCAAGTGCCATACGATCAACTTCAACCAACCAAGCCTTTATCAGGAGTCACTAATGGTTCAACTGTTCCAATAGGGCAAGTTCGTCTTCCCGTCACCTTTGGGCAGCGCAACAATTACCGCAGCGAGCTCATTGACTTCGATGTCGCCCACATTCGCCTGCCGTACAATGCCATCCTCAGGTACCCAGCTCTGGACAAGTTCATGGCAGTGACTCACCATGGCTACAATGTCCTCAAGATGCAAGGAAGCGGTGGAATCATCACCGTGCCTTGCGAGGAAAGGGATGCAGTGTGTTCTCTTGAGCGTGCCTTCCAAGCTGCGGCAATTGAGGACCCAGATCACAAGAGCGGGAGGCTCCCTGAGGCGGTCCCTAAGAACAAGAAGGCTTCACCTGGCCCAAGCGCTCAGGAGGCAGGCGCCTCCGGAGGCACTGCGTCAGGACCCGTGCCCGTTCAAGGGGCGCCACCCTCTGTTGCATAGGAAGGCGCACCCAGCGCCCTCCTCGGGCAGGGCTCGGGGGCTCTCTCCTGGAGGGCCACCGACCTCGCCAAGGTCATGAGGGAGGCGCTCGGGCACCCCTTGGAGGCGTGCTTCAAGGCACGTTTCCCTCAGGAAGGCATGAGGCAAGGAGGGCCAAACCCTCAGGAGTTCATCGCGAGGAACATTCAGGAGCTACAGGAGTCAAGAGTTATGCGCGGCAGCCGCCGCCTACCCGCTGTAGCCCCACATCCCAGCGAGGATGGTGGGCTGCGCGTCTGCATTGACGTACCAGGGCTCAACCGAGCCGCGTCTCAGGAGCGCCTCTGGTTTTCACGCGTGGGGCGTTGCAAGGGTCCACCTCACAGCTATGTTCACATGCCTTTCGGCCTGCCAAACGCGGCTGCTGCCCACCAGCGCCTGGTGAGGAGCATCCTGGAAGCTCATGTGGCCAGGCACCATGCATTCCTGGAGGAGATGGAGACGGGCCTTGAGGAGCCGCCCGGACCCTCAGAGCGTCCCGAGGCTCAAGGCTCCGAGGGCTCGTGAGGGCTGGCTGCTTCACCGCGCGTCAACAGCTACTCCGACACTCGCTCTGTAATGGTATCAGGTGATATTCTTTCAAGTTTTATCTTCAGCTGGGAGCGCCCGCAGGGCCGCATCATTCCCAGGTCACGTGGGTCTGTCCCTGCGGCATGTATCCGTTTTGCTTAATGTTTTTCATCTGCTTTGTTGGGGGCGCCCCTCGGGCTGCATGATCCCCAGGCTGCTCGGGCCAGGCCCAGTGGCGTTTACTTCTCCACATCTACCTATATGAATTCACTCCTCCAAGCCTAACCTGGTCCTCATGATTATCATCTACTGCTTATCGCGGACCTCTCTGCTCGCATGCGAAGCGCTTGCACATTAAAAGGGGGGCACCTGAGTATCGCGACTCATGGGCTCTTACTGGCTCTCCAGCCCTCACCCCCTGGCCTTGACCCACGGCATCGCGACCTGTCATACCAGCGACGGCTGAGCTCGCTCGAGGGCCAGGACCTGATGACGTAGAGCATTTGATTTCTAACCACCCTGCAGGAACACTCCATTGATAAAGGCCCAGAGCCAGGCGCAACCCGCCTCGAGGTAGGGCCTCGTGAGTTCCGCGCTGGCTCACGGGTGCCCAGATACACCTCTCCTAGCCCTACTGTGCCAGCCACGTGTCAGGGCGGGGCTGTACACGCCCCGGGGGCTCCTCCCGGAGGGGAGCCCCCTCCCACGTACCAGTGGAAGCACCATGCTCCGCACTGGCTGACGACACTGCCGAGGAGCGGCTATGCCCGTACACATACGGAAGCGCTATGCTCCGCGCTGGTGATAAACAACTGAGGGCGGCCCTTGGCCGTATCAACCTTAGGGAGCCCAGAGCTCAGTGTCTGGCACCACCGCAACGCCTCCCCTCGGGAGTGCGGCGCGAGGGGGCTGGACACGGGGGCTGCGCCCGGGCTACACCCGAACGCATGCCACCCAGCCAGGTCCCTTGGGCCTGGTCGTGGCGCGCCTCTCCCCGAGCGGAGCCAAGGTACGAAAGCTCGTTTGCGCGTCAAGGGGGACTCCTGAGCATTGCGACTCAGGAGCCTAACTGGTCACGTAGCCCCTCACTCCTTAGTCCCGTCCTGGTTTCCGGTCGGGGCTAACAGCGGCTGAGGTATGCACGGGGCCGGGCCCTGCCGACGTAGAACAACAAATCCACTCCTACGCCTCCCTTCCCTACTTGCTGTTTGCGCGTCAAGGGGGAATCCTGAGCATCGCGAGTCAAGAGCCTAACTCTCCACGTAGCCCCTCACGCCTTGGTCCTGTCCTGGTTTCCAGTCGGGGCTAACGGCGGCTGAGGTATGCACGGGGCTGGGCCCTGCCGACAGAAAATGCAAATCCTAAGGAATTCAAAAGCAAATATTACAAGCCATAGAATGTCTCACAACACCAAACACAAGTTTAACCGCCTCCATGAGGCACGATGCATGTTGCAGGAATTAAAAACAGGACAGAAGCCGCAAAGGGATCACTTTCCAGTGGCGCCGCCGCTTGTGGTGGAGCCACGCTGGGCGGCTCCGCCTCCTGAAGCCGCGGGACTGGTGGCGTCGCGTCTAGGCAAGATGCTGAAGGCGCGAAACCTCCCCAGCAAAGCCTCGGCTCGGCCCTTCATAGCCTCGGCAGCGGCGGCGGCCCGGTCGCCGCTCACGGGTTCCATCAGGCTGTCGAGGTCGATGTTGGGGTTGCGAAGGTAGATGTGGCCGAGGATGCGCGTCAGCGCTGTAGACGACATGGCGCGCGCCTCAGCCTTGGCCGTAGGGCCAAGGCCGTCCTCGGCATCTTCAAGCGCACGGATCAGGAAGGGAAGTAGCTCGGCGGGGCCGTCCTCCTAGCCAGCCAACGGGTCCTCTAAGCCGCTCTCATAGAGCGTCTTCAGCGCGGCGCAAGCCTTCTCCTCCAGCTCGGTGAAGGCCACCCGGTCCTCAGCCAAGACCTTCGCCTTGCGGTCTAGCTCGGCCCTCTCCACCTTCAGCGCCTGCTCCAGCGTCTCCAGCCGGCCATGGCGGTCGACAAGCTCGGTGTCCCGGTCTTTGACGGCAGCCTCCCGAGCCTTCATCCCCTCCTCCTTCTTTTGGCTGGATGCGGACCTCCTTCGCGAGCTCCTCGCATAGGTCTTGCAGCTCGACCTCCAACGCCTTGTAGCGGCCCTGGGAATCCGCAGCTTCGCCTTGGGCAGCATCGCGAGCAGCCTTGGCCTGGCGGGCGGCTTGCTTCTCCTCGTCGGAGGCAGATGCAGCCTGCCTCAGCGCCGCACGAACAGAGGCAGCAGAGCGGGCCCAGCCGGAGGCTAACTCCAGGCGCCCGACCACCAGGCGGGGGTCCACGCTCTAGAGATCCTCCCGAAGTCGGCTCAGTTCATTGGCGGCCTAGTCCAAGAAAGCGGAGGGATCAAAAGAGATGGGAGCTGGTGGAGCAGGCGGAAAGGACGGCAGCATGATCACGGCTTGGGAGGAAGGAGCCTCCCGGGCCTTGGGCATCTCGGCAGCAGCACCAAGCCTAGGCCCCTCCAGGGTCAGCGGGGCCATGGGGGCTGACTCCTCGCCAGAGTGCCCCTGCTGGGCTCGCGAGGACGACCAGGCGGGGGAAGCGTGGGCCTCGGTACCTCCTTTCCCCAGAGAAGAAGGCGCTGCCTCGGCAGGCGAACTCGCCTCAGGCAGGGCCGCAGAAGCCCCCCTCAACCTCTTCGCCTCAGGTGCTGACCTGGTCAAGGAGTGCATACGTCAAGTCTCGGCGGCAGGAACAAAGCAGAGCGCGGATCGAGTACTTACTGGTCATCGCTCGCGGACTCAAGCAGCCTCCGGCCAAACTTGAAGCCTGAGAGCCTGCAGCTGGGGTCAGCCTTGGGAGGCATGGAAGCAGAGGACGTGTCGGGAAGGCTGGAGCTAACTTCAGACCGCCCCGGAGCCAGAGCGTATCCTGGGGCACCAGCCCAGACCTGTCCTTCCTCGGGACCGGGGGAGAATCCACTCCTCCTCGCTCGCTGCTGGCCTCATCGTCGTCCGACATGGAGCGGAGGGTGCGAGACCTGCGCCGGGGGAAGGACTCCTCCAACTCCTCGCCAGTTGCCTCGGAGTCGAACTCCTCTTCCTCCTCCTCCTCCTCTTCTCCCTCCTCACTCCCGCTGGAGTCGCTGGAGGACACATTCACCATCGGCAATGCCGTCAGATCCCCGGGAGCCCCTGCGGGCACTAGCCCCTCATCGTTGAAGGTGGGCATGGCGTCCACCGCTTGCTCCCAGTCGTCATGAAGGAACGGGGGACGGGAGTGCTACCTCTTGAGCACTGCGTTGGATTTCCCCGAAGAGGAGAGGATGATGCAGCAAAGTAGCGTAAGTATTTCCCTCAGTTTTTGAGAACCAAGGTATCAATCTAGTAGGAGACCATGCACAAGTCCCTCGTACCTACACAAAACGATAGCTCCTCGCAACCAACGCGATTAGGGGTTGTCAATCCCTTCATGGTCACTTACGAGAGTGAGATCTGATAGAGATGATAAATAATATTTTTTGGTATTTTTGGTTTTACATGCAAAGTGAAAAGTAAAAGGCAAAGTAAAAACAAAGCAAGTAATAAAGTAATGGAGATTGATATGATGAGAATATACCCGGGGGCCATAGGTTTCACTAGTGGCTTCTCTCAAGAGCATATATATTCTACGGTGGGTGAACAAATTACTGTTGAGCAATTGACAGAATTGAGCATAGTTATGAGCATATCTAGGTAATGATCATGTATATAGGCATCACGTCTGAGACAAGTAGATCGAAACGATTCTGCATCTACTACTATTACTCCACTCATCGACCGCTATCCAGCATGCATCTAGAGTATTAAGTTAAAAATAGAGTAACGCCTTAAGCAAGATGGCATGATGTAGAGGGATAAATTCATGCAGTATGATAAAACCCCCATCTTGTTATCCTCAATGGCAACAATACAATACGTGCCTTGCTGCCCCTTTTGTCACTGGGAAAGGACACCGCAAGACTGAACCCAAAGCTAAGCACTTCTCCCATTGCAAGAACTACCAATCTAGTTGGCCAAACCAAATGGATAATTCGAAGAGACTTGCAAAGATAACTCAATCATACATAAAAGAATTCAGAGAGGATTCAAATATTGTTCATAGATAAGCTGGATCATAAACCCACAATTCATCGCTCTCAACAAACACACCGCAAAAAGAAGATTACATCGAATAGATCTCCACGAGAGAGGGGGAGAACATTGTATTGAGATCCAAAAAGAGAGAAGAAGCCATCTAGCTACTAGCCATGGACCCGTAGGTCTAAAGTAAACTACTCACACTTCATCGGAGGGGCTATGGTGTTGATGTAGAAGCCCTCCATGGTGGATGCCCCCTCCGGCGGAGCTCCGGAACAGGCCCCAAGATGGGATCTCGTGGATACAGAAGGTTGCGGCGGTGGAATTAGGTTTTTGGCTCCTGTTCTGATCGTTTGGGGATACGTAGGTATATATAGGAGGAAGGAGTACGTCAGTGGAGCAATAGGGGGGCCACGAGGCAGGGGGCGCGCCCTAGGGGGGGCCCACCCTTGTGACCGACTCTTCTGCTTCTTGGAGTAGGGTCCAAGTCTCCTGGATCACGTTTGGTGAGAAAATCACGTTCCTGAAGGTTTCATTCCGTTTGGACTCCGTTTGATATTCCGTTTCTTCGAAACACCGAAATAGGCAAAAAACAGCAATTCTGGGTTGGGCCTCCGGTTAATAGGTTAGTCCCAAAAATAATATAAAAGTGGAAAATAAAGCCCAATATAGTCCAAAACAGTAGATAAAGTAGCATGGAGCAATCAAAAATTATAGATACGTTGGAGACGTATCAGGCATCCCCAAGCTTAATTCCTGCTCGTCCTCGAGTAGGTAAATGTTAAAAAAGAATTTTTGATGCGGAGTGATACTTTGGCATAATTTCAATGTAAATCTTCTTAACTGTGGCATGAACATTCAGATCCAAAAGATTTAAGACAAAAGTTCATATTGACATAAAAATAATAATACTTCAAGCATACTAATCAAAGCAATCATGTCTTCTCAAAATAACATGGCAAAAGAAAGTTCATCCCTACAAAATCATATAGTTAGGCTATGCTTCATTTTCGTCACACAAAGATGTTCCCAACTTCTATACCCCCGATGACAAGCCAAGCAATTGTTTCATACTTAAATAATCTAAAACCTTTTCAACCTTCACGCAATACATGAGCATGAGCCATGGATATAGCATAATGGGTGGAATAGAATATGATGATGGGGATTGTGTGGAGAAGACAAAAAAGGAGAAAGTCTCACATTGACGAGGATAATCAACGGGCTATGGAGATGCCCATCAATTGATGTCAACATGAGGAGTAGGGATTGCCATGCAACGGATGCACTAGAGCTATGAATGCTCAACAAAAGAAAACTAGTGGGTGTGCATCCAACTCGCTTGCTCATGAAGACCTAGGGCATTTGAGGAAGCCCATCGTAGGAATATACAAGCCAAGTTCTATAATGAAAAATTCCCACTAGTATAAAAAGACAACTTATGAGACTCACTACATGAAGAACAAGGTGCTACTTTGAAGCACAATATATGAGACTCACTACATGAGGAACAAGGTGCTACTTTGTAGCACAAGTGTGGAAAAAGAGATAGTAGCATTGCCCTTTTTTTCTTTTCTTTTTTTTCTTTTTTTTGGGCCTTTTTTGGCCTTTCTTCTTTTTTTTCCTTTTTTTCTTTTTGGGCAATGCTCTAATAATGATGATCATCACACTTCTATTGATTACAACATAAAGATTACAACTCGAAGCTTAGAACAAGATATGACTCTATATGAATGCCTCCGGCGGTGTACCGGGATGGTGCAATGAATCAAGAGTGACATGTATGAAAATAATGCATGGTGGCTTTGCCACAAATACGATGTCAACTACATGATCATGCAATGGCAATATGACAAAAGTAATGTATGTCATGATGATGATGATGGAAGTTGCATGGCAATATATCTCGGAATGGCTATGGAAATGCCATGATAGGTAGGTATGGTGGTTGTTTTGAGGAAGATATAAGGAGGTTTATGTGTGATAGAGCGTATCGTATCATGGGGTTTGGATGCACCGGCGAAGTTTGCACCAACTCTCAAGGTGAGAAAGGGCAATGCACGGTACCGAAGAGGCTAGCAAAGGCGGAAAGGTGAGAGTGCGTATAATCCATGGACTCAACATTAGTCAAAAGAACTCATACACTTATTGCAAAAATTTAGAAGTCATCAAAAATCAAGTACTACGCGCATGCTCCTAGGGGGATAGATTGGTAGGAAAAGACCATCGCTCATCCCCGACCGCCACTCATAAGGATGCACAAGCCAGGTACACTTCATGTTTCAAATTTGTTACACAACTTTAACCATACGTGCATGCTACGGGACTTGCAAACTTCAACACAAGCATTCTTTGAATTCATAATCACCCAACTAGTACGACTTTGATATTATCACCTCCATATCTCAAAACAATTATCAAGCATCAAACTTATCTTAGTATTCAGTTCACTCAAAAGAAAGTTTCACATATTTTGAATACCAAGCACATTAATACTAAGCAAATTACCATGCTATTAATGACTCTCAAAATAATTTAAGTGAAGCATGAGAGATCAATAGTTTCTTTAAAACAAATCCACCACCGTGCTCTAAAAGATCAAAGTGAAGTACCAGAGCAAAAATTATCACGCTCAAAAGATATAAGTGAAGCACTATGAGCAAAACTATCAAGCTCAAAAGATATAAGTGAAGCACATAGAGTATTCTAACAAATTACAATCCATGTATGGCTCTCTCAAAAGGTGTATACAGAAAGGATGATTGTGGTAAACTAACAAGCAAAGACGCAAATAATACAAGACGCTCCAAGCAAAACACATATCATGTGGTGAATAAAAATATAGCTCCAAGTAAATTACCGATGGAAGTGGACGAAAGAGGGGATGCCTTCCGGGGCATCCCCAAGCTTTGACTTTTTGGTGTACTTGGATTATCTTGGGGGTGCCATGGGCATCCCCAAGCTTAGGCTCTTGCCACTCCTTGTTCCATAATCCATCAAAAGAATTCACCCAAAACTTGAAAACTTCACAACACAAAACTCAATAGAAATCTCGTGAGCTCTGTTAGAGAAAGAAGACAAAGAACTACTTAAGGTACTGTAATGAACTCATTCTTTATTTATATTGGTGTTAAACCTACTGTATTCCAACTTCTCTATGGATTATAAACTATTTTACTAGCCATAGATTCATCAAAATAAGCAAACAACACACGTAAAACAGAATCTGTCAAAAACAGAACAGTCTGTAGCAATCTGTAACTAAGGCAAACTTCTGGAACTCTAAAAATCCTACCAAAATAGGAAGTCCTGGACAATTTGTTTATTGAACAGTATCGAAAATAATCAACGCAAAATCACGTTCCTGTGATTTAACAAAATTATATTCGTGCACGCAAAGTTTCTGTTTTTCAGCAGAATCAAATCAACTATCATCGTAGGTTATCCTATAGGTTCTACTTGGCACAAACACTAACTAAAACATAAAACCACATCCAAACAGAGGCTAGATGGATTATTTATTCCTAAACAGAATCAAAAACAAAAAACTCAAATAAAATTGGGTTGCCTCCCAACAAGCGCTATCGTTTAACGCCCCTAGCTAGGCATAAAAGCAAGGATAGATCTAGGTATTGCCATCTTTGGTAGGCAATCCATAAGTGGCTCTCATGATAGATTCATATGGTAATTTTATTTTCTTTCTAGGGAAGTGTTCCATGCCCTTCTTTAAGGGAAATTGGAATCTAATATTCCCTTCCTTCATATCAATAATTGCACCAATCGTTCTAAGGAAAGGTCTACCAAGAATAATAGGACATGAAGGATTGCAATCTATATCAAGAACGATAAAATCTACGGGCACATAATTCCTATTTGCAACAATAAGAACATCATTAATTCTTACCATAGGCTTTTTAATAGTGGAATCCGCAAGATGCAAGTTTAGAGAGCAATCATCAAAGTCACAGAAATCTAGCAAATCACACAAAATTTTGGGAATAGTAGAGACACTAGCACCCAAATCACACAAAGCATGAAACTCATAATCTTTAATTTTAATTTTAATATTAGGTTCCCACTCATCATAGAGTTTTCTAGGGACAGAAACTTTCAACTCAAGTTTTTCTTCATAAGATTGCATCAAGGCATCAACAATGTGTTCGGTAAAGGCCTTATTTTGACTATAAGCATGAGGAGAATCTAGCACGGATTGCAACAAGGAAATACAACCAATCAAAGAGCAATTTTCATAATTAAATTCCTTGAGATCCAAAATAGTGGGTTTAGCAACATCTAGGTTTTTATTTCTTTCAATCCCAATTTCATCAATTTCATCATCAAGATCTAGAAACTCCAAATTCTTAGAACGCCTTCTAGGTAAAGGAAGATCATATTCAGTTTCATCAAGATTCATATTGCAAAACAAAAATTTAATGGGGGACACATCAATAACTTTTAGATCATCATCTTGATTTTCATAGGAATTCGGTTTAGCGACCATCTTATTGACTAAGGTAGCTTGCATATCCGAAATTTCAGCGGTCATCTTTTCAAGACGAGCAATTTGGGCTCTTATACCATCAAATTCTTTATACATATCATCGAGCTCTTTATTCATATAACTCATAAAACTTTTTTGTTCCTTAAGCTCGTTTCCAAAGAAATTATTATGCTCAAATTGCAAAACCATAAACTTTCTGACATTGCTTTTGATCTCCTCTAGTCATTTAAGGTGAAGATCACCAAATCTAGGTAGAGCCATCACGACAAGCAAGCAAACTAACACACGAGCAAACAAAAGGCAAGCGGGAAAAGTCAAACGTGAAAGAGAGGAGGAGATTGGGAAAGAGAGGGCGAATAAAACAGCAAGGGTGAAGTGGGGGAGAGGAAAACGATAGGCAAATGGCAAATAATGTGGCGAGAGATAGGGATTGTGATGGGTACTTGGTATGGTTGACTTGCTTGCGTGAGCCTCCCCGGCAACGGCACCAGCAATTCTTCTTGCTACCTTTTGAGCACTGCGTTGGATTTTCCCGAAGAGGAGAGGATGATGCAGCAAAGTAGCGTAAGTATTCCCCTCAGTTTTTGAGAACCAAGGTATCAACCCAGTAGGGGACCACGCACAAGTCCCTCATACCTACACAACACGATAGCTCCTCGCAACCAATGCGCTTAGGGGTTGGTCACTTACGAGAGTGAGATCTGATAGAGATGATAAATAATATTTTTGGTATTTTTGGTATATAGATGCAAAGTGAAAAGTAAAAGGCAAAGTAAAAACAAAGCAAGTAATAAAGTAATGGAGATTGATATGATGAGAATAGACATGGGGGCCATAGTTTCACTAGTGGCTTCTCTCAAGAGCATAGATATTCTACGGTGGGTGAACAAATTACTGTTGAGCAATTGACAGAATTGAGCATAGTTATGAGCATATCTAGCTAATGATCATGTATATAGGCATCACGTCCGAGACAAGTAGATCGAAACGATTCTGCATCTACTACTATTACTCCACTCATCAACCGCTATCCAGCATGCATCTAGAGTATTAAGTTAAAAATAGAGTAACGCCTTAAGCAAGATGACATGATGTAGAGGGATAAATTCATGCAATATGATAAAAACCCCATCTTGTTATCCTCGATGGCAACAATACAATACATGCCTTCCTGCCCCTCCTGTCATTGGGAAAGGACACCGCAAGATTGAACCCAAAGCTAAGCACTTCTCCCATTGCAAGAACTACCAATCTAGTTGGCCAAACCAAATGGATAATTCGAAGAGACTTGCAAAGATAACTCAGTCATACATAAAAGAATTTAGAGAAGAGTCAAATATTGTTCATAGATAAGCTGGATCATAAACCCACAATTCATCGATCTCAACAAACACACCGCAAAAAGAAGATTACATCGAATAGATCTCCACGAGAGAGGGGGAGAACATTGTATTGAGATCCAAAAAGAGAGAAGAAGCCATCTAGCTACTAGCTATGGACCTGAAGGTCTGAAGTAAACTACTCACACTTCATCGAAGGGGCTATGGTGTTGATGTAGAAGCCCTCCATGGTGGATGCCCCCTCCGGCGGAGCTCCGGAACAGGCCCCAAGATGGGATCTCGTGGATACAGAAGGTTGCAGCGGTGGAATTAGGTTTTTGGCTCCTGTTCTGATCGTTTGGGGATACGTAGGTATATATAGGAGGAAGGAGTACGTCGGTGGAGCAATAGGGGGGCCACGAGGCAGGGGCCGCGCCCTAGGGGGGGCGCCCCCCACCCTCGTGACCGACTCTTCTGCTTCTTGGAGTAGGGTCCAAGTCTCCTGGATCATGTTCGGTGAGAAAATCACGTTCCCGAAGGTTTCATTCCGTTTGGACTCCGTTTGATATTCCCTTTCTTCGAAACACTTAAATAGGCAAAAAAACAGCAATTCAGGGCTGGGCCTCCGGTTAATAGGTTAGTTCCAAAAATAATATAAAAGTGGAAAATAAAGCCCAATATAGTCCAAAATAGTAGATAAAGTAGCATGGAGCAATCAAAACTTATAGATACGTTGGAGACGTATTAGGGAGCACCATCTGGCCTTGCCACGTCTCCCCCGACCAAGGAGTGGGGGGCCGCGACCAGGTCTTCATCAGCCAGGGCTCCAGAGCTCAAGCGAATGGCAGCATCTGCTTCCCCGAGCCTCCACAACGGGAGTGAGTGCTCCCGGAGTGGAGCCACCCGGTTCTCCAGAAACTCCCTCAGGAGCGTGGCCCCAGTCAGCTTCGCCACCCCCAGGTTGCCTGGCCTCAGGTCCGCGTCCATCCTCTCCAGCACCGCCCTCGCGCGGGGGTCGACGAGCTCCGCACGAGACCACGCATCAACGGCCTTGGGCTGCCCCGTGGGCAGCACAAGTCGGGGCTGGATGCGCCCGGCGTCCACCATGACCCACATGCTCTGGAAGCCTTGAATCCTCTTCCCGGGCTTCGAGATGGCGTTGGAGCAAGAGTATGCGACAAAACTCGCGCATGCGGAGATGGGGCCACGAGAAACCCGGAGATAAAAGTAATGGCGCAGCAAGGCCACCGAGGGCTTTATCCCAACATGAGCCTCGCAATAGTAGGCAAAGATCGCCAGAAGAAGAACCGAGTTGGGGTGGAGGTGCAGAGCTTGCAAGTTGTACACGCGAGAACAACAAGGAAGAACTCAGAAAAAGGAGGCACCAGGCCGGCGACGATGGCGCTCACGAAGAGCGGGTAGAAGGTGCTCCCCTTGCCTTCAGGCTGGCCGGTGTTGGAAATATGCCCTAGAGGTAATAATAAAATGGTTATTATTATATTTCCCCGTTCATGATAATTTTCTTTTATTCATGCTGTAATTGTGTTATCCGGAAATCGCAATACATATGTGAATACATAGACCACAACATGTCCCTAGTGAACCTCTAGTTGACTAGCTCGTTTATCAATAGATGGTCACGGTTTCCTGACCATGGACATTGGATGTCATTGATAACGGGATCACATCATTGGGAGAATGATGTGATGGACAAGACCCAATCCAAGCATAGCACAAGATCGTGTAGTTCGTTTGCTAGAACTTTTCCAATGTCAAGTATCATTTCCTTAGACCATGAGATCGTGTAACTCCCGGATGCCGTAGGAGTGCTTTGGGTGTACCAAACATCACAACGTAACTGGGTGACTATAAAGGTATACTACAGGTATTTCCGAAAGTGTCTGTTGGGTTGACACGGATCGAGACTGGGATTTGTCACTCTGTATAACGGAGAGGTATCTCTGGGCCCACTCGGTAATGCATCATCATAATGAGCTCAAAATTACTAAGTGGTTGGTTACGGGATCATGCATTATGGTACGAGTAAAGTGACTTGCCGGTAACGAGATTGAACGAGGTATTGGGATACCGACAATCGAATCTCGGGCGAGTAACATACCGATTGACAAACGGAATTGTATACGGGATTACTTGAATCCTGGACATCGTGGTTCATTCGATGAGATCATCATGGAAAATGTGGGAGCCAACATGGGTATCCAGATCCCGTTGTTGGTTATTGGCCAGAGGGTCATCTCGGTCATGTCTGCATGTCTCCCGAACCCGTAGGGTCTACACACTTAAGGTTCGGAGATGCTAGGGTTGTAGAGATACTAGTATGCGGTAACCCGAAAGTTGTTTGGAGTACAGGATGAGATCCCGGACGTCACGAGGAGTTCTGGAATGGTCCGGAGGTGAAGAATTATATATAGGAAATCCAGTTTCGGCCATCGGGAAAGTTTCGAGGGTCACCGGTATTGTACCGGGACCACCGGAAGGGTCCCGGAGGTCCACCGGGTGGGTCCACCTATCCCGGAGGGCCCCATGGGCTGAAGTGGGAGGGGAACCATCCCCTGGTGGGCTGGTGTGCCCCCCCTTGGCCCCCCTGCACCTATGGTTGGAAACCCTAGGGGTGGGGGCGCCCCACTTGGCTTGGGGGGCAAGCCACCTCCCTTGGCCCCCGCCCCCTTGAGATCCAATCTCTAGGGGGCTGGCGCCCCCCAGGGCCCCTATATAAAGAGGAGGGGAGGGAGGGCTGTGCACCCCTGCTCCTGGCACCTCCCTCTCCCTCCGCAACACCTCTCCCTCTCGTAGAGCTTGGCGAAGCCCTGCCGAGATCACCGCTGCTTCCACCACCACGCTGTCATGCTGCTGGATCTCCATCAACCTCTCCCTTCCCCTTCCTGGATCAAGAAGGAGGAGACGTATTCCCCAACCATACATGTGTTGAACGCGGAGGTGCCGTCCGTTGGGCACTAGGATCATCGGTGATTTGGATCATGACGAGTACGACTCCCTCAACCTCGTTCTCTTGAACGCTTCCGCGCGATCTACAAGGGTATGTAGATGCACTCCTCTATCTCGTTGCTAGATGACTCCATAGATTGATCTTGGTGAATCATAGAATGTTTTTATTTTCTGCAACGTTCCCCAACAGTGGCATCATGAGCTAGGTCTATGCGTAGTTTCTATGCATGAGTAGAACACAAACTTGTTGCGGGCATAGATGTTGTCAATTTTCTTGCCACTACTAGTCTTATCTTGCTTCAGCGGCATCGTGGGATGAAGCGGCCCGGACCGACCTTACACGTACGCTTACGTGAGACAGGTTCCACCGACTGACATGCACTAGTTGCATAAGGTGGCTAGCGGGTGTCTGTCTCTCCCACTGTAGTTGGAGCGGATTCGATGAAAAGGGTCCTTATGAAGGGTAAATAGAAATTGGCATATCACGTTGTGGTTTTACATAGGTAAGAAATGTTCTTGCTAGAAACCTATAGAAGCCACGTAAAAACTTACAACAACAATTAGAGGACGTCTAACTTGTTTTTGCAGCATATGCCTTGTGATGTGATATGGCCAAAAGGATGTGATGAATGAAATATATGTGATGTGTGAGATTGATCATGTTCTTGTAATAGGAATCACGACTTGCATATCGATGAGTATGACAACCGGCAGGAGCCATAGGAGTTGTCTTTATTTTGTATGACCTGCGTGTCATTGAATAACGCATGTAAATTACTTTACTTTATTGCTAAACATGTTAGCCATAGAAGTAGAAGTAATCGTTGGCGTGACAACTTCATGAAGACACGATGATGGAGAGCATGATGATGGAGATCATGGTGTCATGCCGGTTACGAAGATGATCAAGGCGCCCCGATGATGGAGATCAAAGGAGCAATATGATATTGGCCATATCATGTCACTATTTGATTGCATGTGATGTTTATCATGTTTTGCTTCTTATTTGCTTAGTATGACGGTAGTAAATAAGATGACCCCTTACAATAATTTCAAGAAAGTGTTCCCCCTAACTGTGCGCCGTTGTGAAAGTTCGTTGTTTCAAAGGACCACGTGATGATCGGGTGTGATAGATTCTAACGTTCACACACAACGGGTGTAAGACAGATTTACACATGCAAAACACTTAGGTTGACTTGACGAGCCTAGCATGTACAGACATGGCCTCGGAACACAAGAGACCGAAAGGTCGAACATGAGTCGTATGGAAGATACGATCAACATGGAGATGTTCACCGATGATGACTAGTCCGTCTCACGTGATGATCGGACACGGTCTAGTTGAGTCAGATCATGTATCACTTAGATGACCAGAGGGATGTCTAATCTGAGTGGGAGTTCATTAAATAATTTGATTAGATGAACTTAATTATCATGAACTTAGTCTAAAAACCTTTGCAAAATGTCTTGTAGATCAAATGGCCAACGCTCATGTCAACCTCAACTTCAACGCGTTCCTAGAGAAAACCAAGCTGAAAGATGATGGCAGCAACTATTCGGACTGGGTCCGGAACCTGAGGATCATCCTCATAGCTGCCAAGAAAGCATATGTCCTAGAAGGACCGCTAGGTGAAGCACCCATCCCAGAGAACCAAGACGTTATGAACGCTTGTCAGTCACGTGCTGATGATTACTCCCTCGTTCAGTGCGGCATGCTTTACAACTTAGAACCGGGGCTCCAAAAGCGTTTTGAGCAACACAGAGCATATGAGATGTTCGAAGAGCTGAAAATGGTTTTCCAAGCTCATGCCCGGGTCGAGAGATATGAAGTCTCCGACAAGTTCTACAGTTGTAAGATGGAGGAAAATAGTTCTGTCACTGAGCACATACTCAAAATGTCTGGGTTGCACAACCGCTTGTCCTAGCTGGAGATTAACCTCCCGGATGAGGCGGTCATTGACAGAATCCTTCAGTCGCTCCCACCTAGCTACAAGAGCTTTGTGATGAACTACAATATGCAGGGGATGGTGAAAACTATTCCTGAAGTATTTTCAATGCTGAAATTAGCAGAGGTGGAAATCAAAAAGGAGCATCAAGTGTTGATGGTCAATAAAACCACTAGTTTCAAGAAAGGAAAGGGTAAGAAGAACTTCAAGAAGGATGGCAAGGGAGTTTCCACGCCCGGTAAGCCAGCTGCCGGGAAGAAGCCAAAGAATGGACCCAAACCTGAGACTGAGTGCTTTTATTGCAAGGGAAAGGGACACTGGAAGCGGAACTGCCCCAAATACTTAGCGGACAAGAAGGCCGGCAACACCAAAGGTATATGTGATATACATGTAATTGATGTGTACCTTACCAGTACTCGTAGTAGCTCCTGGGTATTTGATACCGGTGTGGTTGCTCATATTTGTAACTCAAAATAAGAGCTGCGGAATAAGCGGAGACTGGCGAAGGACGAGGTGACGACGCACGTCGGGAATGGTTCCAAGGTCGATGTGATCACCGTCGGCACGCTACCTCTACATTTACCTACGGGATTAGTTTTAAACCTCAATAATTGTTATTTAGTGCCGGCTTTGAGCATGAACATTGTATCTGGATCTCGTTTAATGCAAGATGGCTACTCATTTAAATCCGAGAATAACGGTTGTTCTATTTATATGAGAGATATGTTTTATGGTCATGCCCCGCTGGTCAATGGTTTATTCTTAATGAATCTCGAACATGATGTTACACATATTCATAGTGTGAATACCAAAAGAAGTAAAGTTGATAACGATAGTCCCATATACTTGTGGCACTGCCGCCTTGGTCACATTAGTATCAAACGCATGAAGAAGCTCCATGCTGATGGACTTTTGGAGTCTCTTGATTACGAATCATTTGACACATGCGAACCATGCCTTATGGGCAAAATGACCAAGACTCCGTTCTCCGAAACAATGGAGCGAGCAACCAACTTATTGGAAATCATACATACTGATGTGTGCGGTCCAATGAGCGTTGAGGCTCGCGGAGGATATCGTTATGTTCTCACTCTCACTGACGACTTGAGTAGATATGGGTATGTCTACATAATGAAACACAAGTCTGAAACCTTTGAAAAGTTCAAGGAATTTCAGAATGAGGTAGAGAATCAACGTGTCCGAAAGATAAAGTTCTGACGATCAGATCGTGGGGGAGAATACTTAAGTCACGAATTTGGTACGCACTTAAGGAAATGTGGAATCGTTTCACAACTCACGCCGCCTGGAACACCTCAGCGTAATAGTGTGTCCGAACGTCGTAATTGCACTCTATTGGATATGGTGCGATCTATGATGTCACTCACTGATTTACCACTATCATTTTGGGGATACGCTCTAGAGACAGCTACATTCACTTTAAATAGGGCACCGTCTAAATCCGTTGAGACGACTGTCACAACCCTAGATTGGCCTTGTTTGTCTTTGCATCTCATCATGTCATCATCATAGTTATGTTTATGAAATTTGAATTGAGGTTAGTTGAAACCCTCATAAATCATTTCAGAAATAATAAACATTAAAATCTTTTCAAAGAAGTCCAAGAAAATGTTCCTCTTAGTCTCTGGAAATATTGCAAAGAGGTAAAACTCAAAACAATATTTTTGGAATCTTAGAGATATTTATTTTGGGCCTTTGAATTAAATAAATAACTATTTGCATTGGATATATATTTGTTAATTAATTAATATATGTCCAGTAATTCTGATCTTTGGTGAAGGGCTTTGGAATAATCCAACTAGTCCCTACAATAATTATCAGAAGCAACAAACATGATTTAGTGTCTAAAACTAAATCAAAACAAATTACAGAAAATGCAAAACAGAAGAAAGAGAGAGAGAGAGAGAGAGAGAGCTACCTGGGCCACTTACCTGGAGGCCCATCTACTCTGGCCCAGCTGACTGGCGTGGCCAGTCGTCATCTCCACCGCGCTAGAAGGACGCCGAGCGCGTGCTCGCCGTGCGCACACACGCGCCCATGCCACCTCCTGCCTGCTAGCTTGCGTGGCGCCGCAGATAGACCCGCGAGAGCCATCTGGATCGCTCTGACCGCCCCGCACACTCCCCCTCGTTTCCCTCTCGCCCTCTCCACCATGGCCGAGATGCCCGTGAGCTCGCTGCCGCCATAGCCGCGGCCACCGCCTCTCCCTCCTCCCCTTGAGCAGTCCAGGAGCTCCGAATCATCACCGTAGCCCTCTCCGTCGGCACAGGCGACCGGAAGAGCCCCGACGCATCGTCCTCGACCTCATCTTCTTCCTCGGCCATGGGAGATCGCAGCCGGGATTCCGCCGCCGTCAAGCCTTCCTCGAGCACACTGACCCTCTCCCCGTCCTCCTTGTGAGCTACTGCGTCTCCCCCCTCTCCTCTCTCTGCTTTTGCGCCCCCAGCTAGCTTCACTGCCGTGCCCGAATCTCGCCGCCGCCGTGCCATGTCGCTGCCGCGGCCAGAGCTGGCTCCACCCGCTTTTGAGCGTGTCGTCGTTCTCACCGTGCTCCCAGGAGCCGAACGCATGCACCATCTTCTCCTGCTGTGCTCCCTAACACCGAACCCGAGCACGCCCGAACTCCGGCCGCCGCCGTCGTGGTTGCCGTCGCCTCCGGCCACCCCATCTCTTCCCGCTTGCCCTACTGGATGCGCGCGAGCCCCAGCTACGCATAGGACCAAACCACGATCGATTTGGTCGACCGTGGGCAAAACCCGAGCCACTCCAGTGCACCTCCGCCGCGGCTTGAGGTCGTCGCCGGCCAAACTCCGGCGTGCCAACATGGCCGCGTATTTAGTGCTAAACACCGCCAGCTAAACTACCCACAGACATTAACAGTGGACCCCACCACAATAATTATGTATAAGATTTATTTCTGTTTAGGATTAGATTAAGTAAAGTGGGCCCCTACTATCAGGGTTGACCTGCCCAGTCAGCGTTGACCTGGTCCCACCTGTCATCCACCCAAACGAGCCCTGTTACACTGACCCGTGGGTCCCAGTCGTCAGGTTTGACCTGGCTAGCGCTGTTGACCTGCTGACCTCTTGCTATCATCATGCTGACGCAGTAAATATTTTCTGGAGTTTTAAATAAATCAGAAATGATTTATTTATTCCAGAAAATATCTAAAACTTCTAAAATTCATATAAATTCAACCGTAACTCCAAATGAAATAAATTATATATGAAAAATGATCAAAAAAATCCAAAGAATCTGATTATGACATTATCATGCATGTTTGAACAACTTATGCCTGCTGATCAGGTCAAATCAAATAAGTGGCATTTAAATAATCACATATGGAGTTGAATTTGAACCCTTGGTTCAAACCAACTTCATTTAATCTGGTTTCTAGTTGCATTAGCTCAAACACAAGCATATTGCCATGTCATGATCATGCATCATATTGTGCATTGAATTGATCGTGTGTTCTTTCTCTGTTGCCGGTGTTTGTCCCCTCTCAGTAAATGTGGTACCGATGATGAGTTCGATGACACCGATGGAGAACTATACTATCTTCAGAAGTGCCAGGCAAGCAAAACCCCCTTGTTCATTCCGATACAATCCCACTCTCTTGCTCCTGCTCTCTTTTATTGCATTAGGGCAACAACAATTCATCTGTTACTTGCTGCGGTAGTTGAACCCTTTTATCCTCTGCATGACCTGTCATTGCCACAGTAAATAGATGAAACCCACTAGCATGAGTAGGAGTTGTTTGAGCCCTGATGTGCCTACTCATTCATGCTTGTTTTTCATGCCTGCTACTGCTTAGAGTTGAGTCAGGTCTGATTCATCGGGGATGAATCAGAGGTGTGTGAACATGTCCTACTGTGTGTGAGCTAAGTGTGTGAACACGATTTGGTAAAGGTAGCGGTGAGAGGCCATGTAGGAGTACATGGTGGGTTGTCTCATTGAAGCCGTCCTCAGGAACTGAGTTCTGTGTTTGTGATCCATGAAACAGTTACTACCACGCATTGGGCCCGAAACCAATGGACCCTCTCGGCTCCTTATTCACCCTAGTCCTCTGTCCAGGAGTTGCAAGTAGTTTCTGGTGTTTGGAGCTTGCTGGAGGCCGTGGGCAGCGCTGACCGGAGGGGTGGGCTGTGATGCGGTAGGCACGTGGCACGGTGTACCGGGCGCCCGTTTGGTGTCTCGGGAACCCTGCACACATCGTTCGGGGCCATATGTAGAAACCTCGGCCGGACCCCCTGCGGATGGAACCTTAATAGGCGATAAACCTGGACTAGAGACTTGAGTGCTTAGGTAGGTCGTGGCCGACACCCTCGTTGGGTTTCCGCTTGAAGGTTGCCGAGTACATGTCGTGTAAACGACGGTAAGTGGTGAGAGCGTGTGTGAAGAAGTACACCCTTGCAGGGTTAACATCATCTATTCGAATAGCCGTGTCCGTGGTAAAGGACTTCTGGGTTGCCTATACAGTTCATAGACAAGTGAAAGTGGATACTCTAAAATGCGCAAGATAAGCGTGAGTGCTATGATGGCGTCTCGTAGGAAGACGGGAGCGGATCCATAGTGGTGTATTGATTGGTGGATATGTGGACTCGTGTGCGCCACCTCAAAAGAGTTACTTGCAGTTGTAGTTCAGGATAGCCACCGAGTCAAAGCTGGCTTGCTGCAGTTAAACCCCACCATCCCCTTTGTTGATAATGATGCATATGTAGTTAGTTCTGATGTAAGTCTTGCTGGGTACATTTGTACTCACGTTTTCCTATTCTACGTTTTGTAGAGAGACTTCCGTCTCACTAGTAGTTCCACGTGGACTTCGACGTTTAGCTTGTTACCTCAGCTATGATCTTGTGCCCTCGGCAGGATCTGGTAGATAGTCAGGCTTCTCAGCCTTTTTCATTTGTAGTTGTATGTACTCAGACATGTTAAGCTTCCGCATGTGCTTTGACTTGTATGCTCTGAATGTTGGCTCATGAGACCTATGTTTGTAATATCTCGCTCCTTGGAGCCTATTGAATAAAATACTTGAGTTGTAGAGTCATGTTGTGATGCCATGTTGTATTTGCACATATCGAGCTATTGTGTGTATGTTATTGAAATGCTTGGTATGTGTGGGATCTGACTATCTAGTTGTTTATCCTTAGTAGCCTCTCTTACCGGGAAATGTCTCCTAGTGCTTCCACTGAGCCATGGTAGCTTGCTACTGCTCCGGAACACTTAGGTTGGCTGGCATGTGTCCTTCTTCGTTCCTGTGTCTGTCCATACGGGGAAATGTCACGCGATGAATACCGGAGTCCTGTTAGCCCGCTACAGCCCGGTTTACCGGAGTCCTGCTAGCCCAGTGCTACAGCCTGGATTCACTCGTTGATGACCGACACGTTTGAAAGATCGAGGATGTCGCCTAGAGGGGGGATGAATAGGCGCTTTTAAAATAATTACGTTTTAGGCTTGAACAAATGCGTAATAAACCTAATGGTTAATTTGTCAAGCACAAAACCTAAAACAACTAGGCTCACCTATGTGCACCAACAACTTATGCTAAGCAAGATAAGCAACTATGTGATAGCAAGATATATGACAAAGAACAATATGGCTATCACAAAGTAAAGTGCATAAGTAAAGGGCTCGGGTAAGAGATAAGCGAGGCATGCGGAGACGATGATGTATCCCGAAGTTCACACCCTTGCGGATGCTAATCTCCGTTTGGAGCGGTGTGGAGGCACAATGCTCCCCAAGAAGCCACTAGGGCCACCGTAATCTCCTCACGCCCTCGCACAATGCAAGATGCCGTGATTCCACTAAGGGACCCTTGAGGGCGGTCACCGAACCCGTAAAAATGGCGACCCTTGGGGGCGATCACCGAACCCGTACACTTTGGCAACCCTTGGGGGCGGTCACCGGAACCCGTCAAATTGCTCGGGGTGATCTCCACAACCTAATTGGAGACCCTGACGCTTGCCCGGAGCGTTACACCATAATGATTGAGCTCCGAACACCACCAACCGTCTAGGGCGCTCAAGCACCCAAGAGGAACAAGCTCAAGGGCACCAAGCACCCAAGTGTAATAAGCTTCTCAACTTGTAACTTCCACGTATCACGTGGAGAACTCAAACCGATGCACCAAATGCAATGGCAAGGGCACACGGAGTGCCCAAGTCCTTCTCTCCCAAATCCCACCGAAGCAACTAATGCTAGGGAGGAAAATGAGAGGAAGAACGAAAGAAGAACACGAAGAACTCCAAGATCTAGACCCAAGGGGTTCCCCTCACTTAGAGGAGAAAGTGATTGGTGGAAACGTGAATCTAGATCTCCTCTCTCTTTTCCCTCAAAAACGAGCAAGAATCCATGGAGGGATTGAGAGTTAGCAAGCTCAAAGGATGTCAACAATGGGGGAAGAACACGAGCTCAAAGGATAAGGTTCAATGGGGAAGAAGACACCTTTATATAGTGGGGGAACCAATCCAACCGTTACCCCACTGAACATCCCCGCACAGAGCGGTACTACCGCTTGGGCGGGGCGGTACTACCGCTAAGAGCGGTACTATCGCTCCCACCCAGCGGTACTACCGCGCTGATGAGGAAGACAGGGTCCTGTCCCCAGAGCGGTACTACCGCGGGAGTAAGAGCGGTACTACCACTTGGAGCGGTACTACCGCCACTACTACCGCTCCTAGTACCGCAAAACCCGACACGAAAAACAACGTTCTCGAATCGAGGCGGTAGTATCCCGGAACCACTGCGGTACTATGGCCGAAGCCCACAAGCGGTACTACCGCTCTTGGAGCGGTACTACCGCTGAGAGTGGTACTACCGCTTCGTGGAGTGGTACTAGCGCTTGAGAGCTTCGGCGGTACTACCGCTGAGGACCGCGGTACTACCGCTGGCGCCACCCTTATGCCACTACCACGAAAACCAGAACTGCCATAACTTCTTCAAATGAGCTCCGAATTGAGCAAACTCAAGCTTGTTGGATAGAGGCAGGGGAGGTATGCTTAGAAAACAAAGGAGTGAAACCTCCAACAGAGAAGAACCGTCATACCCTCCAACATCGAAAACATCATAGAAGATGCATGTGAACTTCGTTTTCGATGAACTCGAGCTTGTCATAAAAATGACCAAAAGCTCCAAAAACTCACAAGGAGAAGAACCAAACAAGAACTAATAAAGATGATGCAAGGATGCAATGGTTTGAGCTCTCTACGAACGATACGATCAAGCAACTCATCGAGAGCCCCCCTTGATAGTACGTCAATCGATCCTATAACCCGGTCTCCCACAACTACCATGAGACCGGTAAAATAGAAAACCTATCAAGGGCAGACCTTTGCCTTGCACATGGTCCACTTGAGCTAGATGATGACGATCTTGACTCCGTCAAGTTGGACCACCTTTCTTGATTGCGTTGGCTTGATGAAGACTAGATGATTGCTCCCCCATACTCCACTATGGGTGAGCCTCTCTTCCGCACATCTTCACAAGTCCATTGTCACCACAATGGACGACAAGTTTCAAGCATTTGATCTCTTCGAGATGCCTCACTTGAACTTGCACACCACAACCTAACCCCACCAAGAACTCTCACGAAGATCATGGGTTAGTACACAAAGCGTAATTGACAATGCTTACCATACCATGGGATCGCTTGATCCCTCTCGGTACATCTTCTATGCTTTGTGTGTTGATCAACTTGATTCACTCTTTGACTTAGTCTTGATCAACCTTGAATCTTTCCAACTCTCTTCATTTGGATGATGTCTCGAAGGTAAACATGAATGATCACACACTCTTCTTCTTCAAGACATGCTTGCTATAAGCACAACACTCATATGACCAATCTTTGGATAATTCCTTAATAGCACCTTGGTCATCACAAACTCTCCTTGAAACCAACAAATGGACTCCAAGAAAAGCCTATGGACAAACCCTTCAAATATAACTCAAGGCGACCATTAGTCCATAGAGATTGTCATCAATTACCAAAACCAAACATGGGGGCACCGCATGTTCTTTCAACGTTCGATGCTGGGTTATGTATGCCTGTCCGTGTAAGTTAGTGCCACTTTGGGTTCACGACTAGCCATGTCAGCCCGGGCTCCATGTCATATGGATGCTAGCGATACTATCATATACGTGTGCTAAAAGGCGCAAATGTCCCGGGCAAGGTAAGGCGACACCCGTGGGAATACCGTGCGTGAGGCCGCAAAGTGATATGAGGTGTTACATGCTAGATCGATGTGCCATTGAGTTGGGGTCCTGATAGCTTTGGTATCAGAGCCCGACTGCTTGTAGGATTACCAAGCCAAACTGGTCGAAGTTGAGTCTAGAAATCTTTACTTATATAAGGGAATTGATTGTGGGATGGAAATGTAAGGCTCTTTTTACTCCTTATACCTTATGCCTTCTGATCCGAGTCATACTACCTTCCTACGGGGTTAAGAAACTAGGCTTCTCTTCTTTCTATCAGGATCACGTGTTACTAATCCGTAGACTTATAGAATTGTTGGACTTAAGCCTTGGTTCAGTTCCTACTACTTCCGTATGTTAACTGTTGACCTCGAAACCTTGATGTTGTGCTTCTGAGTGGTTATGCCACCATTTTGCAGGATGTCTCAAATCTTTTTGAGCATTTACAGCCGTTATGCTGTCCGACTCGTCCCATGTTTTTAGATAGTCTGAAGCATTTGCAAAATCCCTTCCTCCCATTTTGATGTCCCTTTGGGCCAGATTAACCACACTAATCGGTGAGCTGAGGTACTCTGTTGCCTTGACGTATATGTTGGAGCTATTACTATGACCCTAGGTGTCTTAGAGTGCCACCTAGTAAGCTAACCATGTTTTGCGTTCCTAGTGTGATGATTCTGGCCACCATTCTCGAAAGCATCCCGTGATGCAATTTTGTTAGTAGGTATTCTACTCCTGGGTTTTGAACCCGATATTCACCCTACTCACTTCATGTTGATAGTGTTTGCTCATTCCTTTAGGTTATTAGTAACCTTTGCATTAGTCCTCGAGGTCCGTGGTATTTTCTTCTTCCAAATACTATGAACCACTTCTGGCAGAAGTTTGTTGGATCAAAAGATCACAATAGGAGTGCTCTTGATGAGTTCTTCATTCTATATTGTGACTCTGCCAGCTCAACCTTTCTGCATGGATTATCCGGAAGAAATATGTTGAACTTGTTCAACATGCTAATCTATGCATCCACAACTCCGAAAATCATATGTTCTTTTGAGTTGTCCCTTTTTAGTTGTTTTCTGACCTTCGTCTATCAATTGATAGTCAAGAGTATGCGTGCCGTCGTTCATCGATGCCTATTACTCTTGTGGTCCGTCAAGCCATTCTATTCTGAAATGACTAGGAGAAACAAACTCCAGTACCTCGGCCATATCCAGGATTGGGTCAAAGTAGTTGTATCTCGCAGATCAAAATGCCAACCTAGCTTTTGTTCTGTTCTACCCTGAAGTATTACCCACTTTATGTCAGGAATGTCATGAGGGTTGCACCTTCTCTTATGGATTCTTGATGTAGTGATACTTCTCACCATCGTTATTCATTTCTCGGTCCCCGTGTTGTTGCAGCCGGAATGCCGACAAGTGAATCGTGATGTGTGAAATCTATACTCCGAGCAACCCCGTTGCCTGGTAGTTAAGGACTGTAGCTTCATTCTTAGTATGTTGATTATTGAATCATCACCCTAAGGTTGATTGTGCTACCTAGTCCTTATCTCCTGGTGCACTCTTCGATCAGTGAGTTAGGATTGTGTCAATCCCTCGCTCTTTTGATCATATCATCTTGTCTCGAAAGCAAGATTGTTCTCAAGCTTAGTTACATATCGGTGGTTCGTGATTTTCCGAATATCTTCTGGAAAGTATCACCAGGTTGTCACCTGACCGCTATGTTGAGTTCGTGATCAAGTTGGCTTCTTGTAAACCACCCTTTCTCCAAGAATCCGTGTTTGATACCCCTGAGCTAGTTGGTTAAGCTAAACAACAACTTGGAGAGATGGAAGATAAAAGCTTGTCCGACTTAGCTCATGTTAAGGGATATCTTGTATGTATGTTGAAGAAAGATGATATCTTCATCGATTGGTCCCTGTGATCAGTTGTTGGACCTATTATCTTATCAAACTTTGATTTGAGTGTGGGCTATTCTCAAATCAAATAAGAACCAATGATGTTCTTAATGTTGTCTTACTCGTGGTTGATCCTTCGAGTATACACCATTATATCTTTTGTTCTGACCAATGCTATCACCATATTCACATAATTGTGGAATTCCATTTATATGGAAACTGGACGAATTGTTGTTGAGCCCATCGACAACATCCTTATCTTCTCCATAATCTTGTTGAACATTAAGCTAGTATTGGAAACTTTTGAAAGCATTTCTTCATGCTAACTCATGAAGCATATGCCTGGATGGAAGAAGTGACTTCCTACAATTCATGTGCATTTGATGCAAGTTGCCGCCGTGAATTCGATAAAGTCAATGTTGCCTCTTTGGAATCATCCCAAGTTAGTCACGCATGTGCGAAGTACTCTATGGTTTGATAGGTTGGCCGCCTCCATTCTATATGAGTTTCCTAGCACACCAAGCCACTGATTGATTTGTTCAAGGAGAAGAAGTTCCTTCTTAAGAGCTAGACTTATGTAAGGACTTCGATATCCTCGATGATGGTTCCCCACCTGGACTCGGTAGTGTTTTATTATAAGACTACTACATGGACAAGCTTGTCTGGGACAACGTGTTCACATGTCTGTAGCAGAACCAGCTCATGTTTTGGAGCTTACTACCGCAGTTCATTCCTCGAGAATCTCGCAACATCATCTCGTCGATTTGTGTTGCAAACTTTCATTTTACTTTCTAGACTCGATGAGTTTAGATTATTCTGACACCAACCAGATCTAAATCTCAGGCGGATATGATGGTTGGAACGTTTCCCAAGAATTAAAATATTAGTCTCTCTGTAACCCGGTAAAGTGGATGTCATGGCCAACCCACCCAGCTAGAAGACCTGTTATTGTAATATCTTGATTGAAGAAGTTGGCCACCTCCCCATAAGGACTTTCTAGGAATTACTCCCTAATTGTTCCTTATGGATTCTTGTGCTCCCGAAGTCCAACCTCTTACTTGATGGTCTAGTTACCAAACCATTTCAATGAATGGGATACGCTAGCACATCAACGAGAACATTAGAAGCGGAGTGCTAAATGTCTCTCAGTCGATCATCCTAATTTTGATCCCTTGGCCTCGCTAAGGTGAAATCTGAGAAGGTGTTATCTTCCTTTGCATCTGCATCCTCCATCACCATTTGTCATGATAGTATGTTGTGTTGCCAGGATCCTTGACACGGATATTGGTAAGACCTTGATGAATATGGAAATGCTCAAGTTCTTGAGAGCGCGCACAAGCACTAGGTGTTATCATCGACACTAACTGGGATTGCTCCCAGTTTCCTCAGTTATGCTACAACTTCTCAAACAGAGGACTCACTCTCTACTGTTGGGTTTCTCCCCAGTTACCAGAATCATTCCCAGCATTTGCATTCGTTCCTAGCTTGCACTGCCAATGTGCCATTCTACCATGGTTCCATCCATTTTCGGTGATAAGCAAATCACCCCTTGTGTTGTCTTCAACAAGGTAATCCACATCATCCATACTAGTCCGAGTATGTCATTCCTTCGAACTCCGTCAAACGATTGATGTGATTTGCCTTAGGCTGATATAGAGGGTTTTCAATGCTCTCTGAATCAAAGGTAATTCTATTGCCACTCCAGGTAATGGTTCCATGAGTCACCTTCTCTGAGGTGTCTCGCTATGGTATCATGGCAACTCAAATTCTCGCTATGTTGATAACCGATCACCACCTTCTTAAGTGTGGAATTGTTGTCTACCTAGTGAACCTTTGTCATGTGCTTCACCCCATCCCTCAGGACGTATTCTTCGTGTCTCAGCTCGAGAGTTGTTTCAGCGTCTCGCTCCATGAGTTGATCCTGAGTTGTTCGATCTTCGGTAAGATCGATTCTTCTGGAGTTTTCCTTTCCTCTCCTTGTCATGTTAGTTGGAGTTCTCAGAGCAAGACGACGAGACAATGATGGTGATCGAATCAACGTCTTTATGAAGTGCAACTTGGATCATGAAGATTGTGTTAGTTTGCGCCCCCCTTTAATCTTACCCTACGCTTGAATCTAGGGACGAGATTCTTGCTTAGTGGGGGTGAGTTGTCACAACCCTAGATTGGCCTTGTTTGTCTTTGCATCTCCTCATGTCATCATCATAGTTATGTTTATGAAATTTGAATTGAGGTTAGTTGAAACCCTCATAAATCATTTTAGAAATAATCAACATTAAAATCTTTTCAAAGAAGTCCAAGAAAATGTTCCTCTTAGTCTCTGGAAATATTGCAAAGAGGTAAAACTCAAAACAATATTTTTGGAATCTCAGAGATATTTATTTTGGGCCTTTGAATTAAATAAATAACTATTTGCATTGGATATATATTTGTTAATTAATTAATACATGTCCAATAATTCTGATCTTTGGTGAAGGGCTTTGGAATAATCCAACTAGTCCCTACAATAATTATCAGAAGCAACAAAAATGATTTAGTGTCTAAAACTAAATCAAAACAAATTACAGAAAATGCAAAACAAAAGAAAGAGAGAGACAGAGAGAGAGAGCTACCTGGGCCACTTACCTGGCGGCCCATCTACTCTGGCCTAGCTGACTGGCGCGGCCAATCGTCGTCTCCACCGCGCCAGAAGGACGCCGAGCGCGTGCTCGCCGTGCGCACACACGCGCCCATGCCACCTCCTGCCTGCTAGCTTGCGTGGCGCCGCGGATAGAGCCGCGAGAGCCGTCTGGATCGCTCTGACCGCCCCGCACACTCCCCCTCGTCTCCCTCTCGCCCTCTCCACCATGGCCGAGATGCCCGCGAGCTTGCTGCCGCCATAGCCGCGGCCACCACCTCTCCCTCCTCCCCTTGAACAGTCCAGGAGCTCCGAATCATCGCCGTAGCCCTCTCCGTCGGCTCAGGTGACCGGAAGACCCCCGACGCGTCGTCCTCGACCTCATCTTCTTCCTCCGCCACGGGAGATCGCAGCCGGGATTCCGCTGCTGTCAAGCCTTCCTCAAGCATGCTGACCCTCTCCCCGTCCTCCCTGTGAGCTACTGCGTCTCCCCCTTCTCCTCTCTCTGCTTTTGCGCCCCCAGCTAGCTTCACCGCCATGCCCGAATCTCGCCACCGCCGTGCCATGTCGCTGCCGCGGCCAGAGCTGCCTCCGCCCGCTTTTGAGCGTGTCGTCATTCTCACTGTGCTCCCAGGAGCCGAATGCATGCACCAGCTCCTCCTGCCGTGCTCCCTAATACTGAACCCGAGGACGCCCGAACTCCGGCCGCTGCCGTCGTCGTGGTTGCCATCGCCTCCGGCCACCCCAGCTCTTCCCGCTTGCCCTGCTGGATGCGCGCAAGCCCCAGCTACTCATAGGACCAAACCACGGTCAATTTGGTCGACCATGGGCAAAACCCGAGCCACTCCAGTGCGCCTCCGCCGCGGCTTGAGGTCGCCGCCGGCCAAACTCCAGCGTGCCGACGTGGCCGCGTATTTAGTGCTAAACACCGCCAGCTAAACTACCCACAGACACTAATAGTGGACCCCACCACAATAATTAAGTATAAGATTTATTTCTGTTTAGGATTAGATTAAGTAAAGTGGGCCCCGACTGTCAGGGTTGACCTGCCCAGTCAGCATTGACCTGGTCCCACCAGTCATCCACCCAAACCAGCCCTGTTACACTGACCCGTGGGTCCCAGCCGTCAGGTTTGACATTGGTGGCGCTATTGACCTGCTGATGTCTTGCTGTCGTCATGCTGATGCAGTAAATGTTTTCTGGAGTTTTAAATAAATCAAAAATGATTTTTTTATTCCAGAAAATATCCAAAACTTCTTAAATTCATGTAAATTCAACCGTAACTCCAAATGAAATAAATTATATATGAAAAATGATCAGAAAAATCCAAAGAATCTGATTATGACATTATCATGCATGTTTGAACAACTTATGCCTGCTGATCAGGTCAAATCAAATAAGTGGCATTTAAATAATCACATATGGAGTTGAATTTGAACCCTTGGTTCAAACCAACTTCATTTAATCTGGTTTCTAGTTGCATTAGCTCAAACACAAGCATATTGCCATGTCATGACCATGCATCATATTGTGCATTGCATTGATTGTGTGTTCTTTCTCTGTTGCCGGTGTTTGTCCCCTCTCAGTAGACGTGGTACCGACGATGAATTCGATGACACCGATGGAGAACTATACTATCTTCAGAAGTGCCAGGCAAGCAAAACCCCCTTGTTCATTCTGATACAATCCCACTCCTCGCTCCTGCTCTCTTTTATTGCATTAGGGCAACAACGATTCATCTGTTACTTGCTGCGATAGTTGAACCCCTTTATCCTCTGCATGACCTGTCATTGCCACAGTAAATAGATGAAACCCACTAGCATGAGTAGGAATTGTTTGAGCCCTGATGTGCCTACTCATTCATGCTTTTTTGTCATGCCTGCTACTGCTTAGAGTTGAGTCAGGTCTGATTCATCGGGGATGAATCAGAGGTGTGTGAACATGTCCTACTGTGTGTGAGCTAAGTGTGTGAACACGATTTGGTAAAGGTAGCGGTGAGAGGCCATGTAGGAGTACATGGTGGGTTGTCTCATTGAAGCCGTCCTCGGGAACTGAGTTCTGTGTTTGTGATCCATGAAACAGTTACTACCACGCATTGGGCCCGAAACCAATGGACCCTCTCGGCTTCTTATTCACCCTAGTCCTCTGTCCAGGAGTTGCAAGTAGTTTCTGGTGTTTGTAGCTTGCTGGAGGCCGTGGGCAGCGCTGACCGGAGGGGTGGGCTGTGATGCGGTAGGCACGAGGCATGGTGTACCGGGCGCCCATTTGGTGTCTCGGGAACCCTGCACACATCGTTCGGGGCCGTATGTGGAAACCTCGGCCGGACTCCCTGCGGATGGATCCTGAATAGGCGATAAACCTGGACTAGAAACTTGAGTGTTTAGGTAGGTCGTGGCCGACACCCTCGTTGGGCTTCCACTTGAAGGTTGCCGAGTACATGTCGTGTAAACGGCGGTAAGTGGTGAGAGCGTGTGTGAAGAAGTACACCCCTGCAGGGTTAACATCATCTATTCGAATAGCCGTGTCCGCGGTAAAGGACTTCTGGGTTGCCTATACAGTTCATAGACAAGTGAAAGTGGATACTCTAAAATGCGCAAGATAAGCGTGAGTGCTATGGATGGCGTTCTCGTAGGAAGACGAGAGCGGATCCATAGTGGTGTATTGATTGGTGGATATGTGGACTCGTGTGCGCCACCTCAAAAGAGTTACTTGCAGTCGTAGTTCAGGATAGCCACCGAGTCAAAGCTGGCTTGCTGCAATTAAACCCCACCATCCCCTTTGTTGATAATGATGCATATGTAGTTAGTTCTGATGTAAGTCTTGCTGGGTACATTTGTACTCACGTTTGCCTATTCTATGTTTTGCAAAGAGACTTCCGTCTCACTAGTAGTTCCGCGTGGACTTCGACGTTTAGCTTGTTACCTCAGCTATGATCTTGTGCCCTCGGCAGGATCTGGTAGATAGTCAGGCTTCTCAGCCTTTTTCATTTGTAGTTGTTTGTACTCAGACATTTTAAGCTTCCGCATGTGCTTTGACTTGTATGCTCTGAATGTTGGGTCATGAGACCTATGTTTGTAATATCTCGCTCCTTGGAGCCTATTGAATAAAATACTTGAGTTGTAGAGTCATGTTTTGATGCCATGTTGTATTTGCACATATCGAGCATATTGTGTGTATGTTATTGAAATGCTTGGTATGTGTGGGATCTGACTATCTAGTTGTTTATCCTTAGTAGCCTCTCTTACCGAGAAATGTCTCCTAGTGCTTCCACTGAGCCATGGTAGCTTGCTACTGCTCCGGAACACTTAGGCTGGCCGGCATGTGTCCTTCTTCGTTCCTGTGTCTATCCCTACGGGGAAATGTCATGCGATGAGTATCGGAGTCCTGTTAGCCCGCTACAGCCCAATTTACCAGAGTCCTGCTAGCCCAGTGCTACAGCCTGGATTCACTCTCTGATGACCGACACGTTCGATGCTGGATCATGTATGCCTGTCCCTGTAAGTTAGTGCCACTTTGGGTTCACGACTAGCCATGTCAGCCCGGGCTCCTTGTCATATGGATGCTAGCGATACTATCGTATACGTGTGCTAAAAGGCGCAAATGGTCCCGGGCAAGGTAAGGCGACACCCGTAGGAATACCGTGCGTGAGGCCGCAAAGTGATATGAGGTGTTACATGCTAGATCGATGTGCCATTGAGTCGGGGTCCTGACAACGACACCGTATGAATTATGGTTTGGGAAGAAACCTAAGCTGTCGTTTCTAAAAGTTTGGGGATGCGATGCTTATGTCAAGAAACTTCAACCTGAAAATCTCGAACCCAAGTCGGAAAAATGCGTCTTCATAGGATACCCTAAGGAAACCATTGGGTATACCTTCTACCTCAGATCCGAAGGCAATATCTTTGTTGCCTAGAATGGGTACTTTCTGGAAAAAGAGTTTCTCTCGAAAGAAGTAAGTGGGAGGAAAGTGGAACTTGATGAAGTACTACCTCTTGAACCGGAAAGTAGCGCAGCTCAGGAAGATGTTCCTGTGGTGCCTGCACTGACTAGAGAGGAAACTAATGATGATGATCAAGGTACTTCGGATCAAGTTACTACTGAACTTCGTAGGTCCACTAGGACACGTTCCACACCAGAGTGGTATGGCAACCCTGTCCTGGAAATCGTGTTGTTAGACAACGGTGAACTTTGAACTATGAAGAATCAATGGCGGGCCCAGATTCCAACAAATGGCTTGAAGCCATGCAATCCGAGATAGGATCCATGTATGAAAATAAAGTATGGACTTTGACAGACTTGCCCAATGATCGGCGAGTGATAGAAAACAAATGGATCATTAAGAAGAAGACGGACGCGGATGGTAATGTTACCATCTATAAAGCTCGACTTGTCGCTAAGTGTTATCGACAAGTTCAAGGGGTTGACTATGATGAGACTTTCTCTCCCGTAGCGAAGCTGAAGTCCGTCCAAATCATGTTAGCAATTGCCGCATACTATGATTATGAGATATGGCAAATGGACGTCAAAACGGCATTCCTTAACGGCCATCTTAAGGAAGAACTGTATATGATGCAGCCAGAAGGTTTTGTCGATCCTAAGAATGCTAAGAAGGTATGCAAGCTCCAGCGCTCCATCTATGGGCTGGTGCAAGCATCTCGGAGTTGGAACATTCACTTTAATGAAATGATCAAAGCGTTTGGGTTTATGCAGACTTATGGAGAAGCCCGCGTTTAGAAGAAAGTGAGTGGGAGCTCTGTAGCATTTCTCATATTATATGTGGATGACATACTTTTGATGGGAAATGATATAGAACTTTTGGACATCATTAAGGCCTACTTGAATAAGTGTTTTTCAATGAAGGACCTTGGAGAAGCTGCTTACATATTAGGCATCAAGATCTATAGAGATAGATCGAGACGCCTCATAGGTCTTTCACAAAGCACATACCTTGATAAGATATTGAAGAAGTTCACTATGGATCAGTCCAAGAAGGGGTTCTTGCCTGTGTTGCAAGGTGTGAAATTGAGCTCGGCTCAATGTCCGACCATGGCAGAAGATAGAGAAAAGATGAGTGTCGTCCCCTATGCCTCAGCCATAGGGTCTATCATGTATGCCATGCTGTGTACCAGACCTGATGTAAACCTTGCCGTGAGTTTGGTAGGAAGGTACCAAAGTAATCCCGGCATGGAACACTAGACATCGGTCAAGAATATCCTGAAGTACCTGAAAAGGACTAAGGATATGTTTCTCGTACATGGAGGTGACGAAGAGCTCGTCGTAAAGGGTTACGTCGATGCTAGCTTCGACACAGATCTGGATGACTCTAAGTCACAAACCGGATATGTGTATATTTTGAATGGTGGGGCAGTAAGCTGGTGCAGTTGCAAGCAAAGCGTCGTGGCGGGATCTACATGTGAAGCGGAGTACATGGCAGCCTCGGAGGCAGCGCATGAAGCAATCTGGGTGAAGGAGTTCATTGACGACCTAGGAGTCATACCCAATGCGTCGGGGCCGATCACACTCTTCTATGGCAACACTAGAGCTATTGCCCTTGCCAAGTAGCCCAAGTTTCACAAGAAGACCAGGCACATCAAGTGTCGCTTCAACTCCATTCATGAAAATGTTCAAGATGGAGACATAGATATTTGCAAAGTGCATACGGATCTGAATGTCGCAGATCCGTTGACAAAACCTCTTCCGCGAGCAAAACATGATCAACACCAGAACTCTATGGGCGTTCGATTCATCACAATGTAACTAGATTATTGACTCTAGTGCAAGTGGGAGACTGTTGGAAATATGCCCTAGAGGCAATAATAAAATGGTTATTATTACATTTCCCCGTTCATGATAATTGTCTTTTATTCATGCTATAGTTGTGTTATCCGGAAATCGTAATACATGTGTGAATACATAGACCACAACATGTCCCTAGTGAACCTCTAGTTGACTAGCTCATTTATCAATAGATGGTCATGGTTTCCTGACCATGGACATTGGATGTCATTGATAATGGGATCACATCATTGGGAGAATGATGCGATGGACAAGACCCAATCCTAAGCATAGCACAAGATCGTGTAGTTCGTTTGCTAGAGCTTTTCCAATGTCAAGTCTCATTTCCTTAGACCATGAGATCGTGTAACTCCCGGATGCCGTAGGAGTGCTTTGGGTGTACCAAACGTCACAACATAACTGGGTGACTATAAAGGTATACTACAGGTATCTCCAAAAGTGTCTGTTGGGTTGGCACGGATCGAGATTGGGATTTGTCACTCCGTATGTCGGAGAGGTATCTCTGGGCCCACTCAGTAATGCATCATCATAATGAGCTCAAAGTGACTAAGTGGTTGGTCACGAGATCATGCATTACGGTACGAGTAAAGTGACTTGCCGGTAACGAGATTGAACGAGGTATTGGGATATCGACGATCGAATCTCGGGCGAGTAATGTACCGATTGACAAAGGGAATTGTATACGGGATTACTTGAATCCTCGACATCATGGTTCATTCGATGAGATCATCGTGGAACATGTGGGAGCCAATGTGGGTATCCAGATCCTGCTGTTGGTTATTGGCCAGAGAGTCGTCTCGGTCATGTCTGCATGTCTCCCGAACCCGTAGGGTCTACACACTTAAGGTTCGGAGATGCTAGGGTTGTAGAGATACTAGTATGCGGTAACCCAAAAGTTGTTTGGAGTCTCGGATGAGATCCCGGACGTCACGAGGAGCTCCGGAATGGTCCAAAGGTGAAGAATTATATATAGGAAGTCCAGTTTCGGCCATCGGGAAAGTTTCGAGGGTCACCGGTATTGTACCGGGACCACCGGAAGGGTCCCGGGGGTCCATCGGGTGGGGCCACCTATCCCGGAGGGCCCCATGGGCTGAAGTGGGAGGGGAACCAGCCCCTGGTGGGCTGGTGCGCCCCCCCTGCGCCTAGGGTTGGAAACCCTAGGCGTAGGGGCGCCCCACTTGGCTTGGGGGGCAAGCCACCCCCCTTGGCCGCCGCCCCCCTTGAGATCCAATCTCTAGGGGGCCGGCGCCCCCCAGGGCCCCTATATAAAGAGGGCGGGAGGGAGGGCTGCGCACCCTGCTCCTGGCGCCTCCCTCTCCCTCCGCAACACCTCTCCCTCTCGTAGAGCTTGGCGAAGCCCTGCTGAGATCACCGCTACTTCCACCACCACGCCGTCGTGCTGCTGGATCTCCATCAACCTCTCCCTTCCCCTTGCTGGATCAAGAAGGAGGAGACGTCTTCCCCAACCGTACGTGTGTTGAACGCGGAGGTGCTGTCCGTTCGGCACTAGGATCATCGGTGATTTGGATCACGACGAGTACGACTCCCTCAACCCCGTTCTCTTGAACGCTTCCGCGCGATCTACAAGGGTATGTAGATGCACTCCTCTATCTCGTTGCTAGATGACTCCATAGATTGATCTTGGTGAAGCGTAGAATTTTTTTATTTTCTGCAATGTTCCCCAACAGCCGGAGCCAGCCTTGAGCACAGTCGCTCCCGCGTCGCCCTGCGCCACCGTCCTCAGGCGCAGGAGGGCGAGATTCCTCTCCGACACGTTCGGGGGATCCAGAGCTTGGGAGTACTAGGCCTCAGTCGGAGTCTTGCGGGGCGCCATAGCTCGCCGGGCGGAAGGATTGAGGCAGATCTAGAGGATTTCGGAAGCAGGAAGAAGAAGGGCGAGAAAGGGGATCTGGAGCAAGGCAAGCGAGAACGAAGCAGGTTGGTCTGGCCCGGGCACCCCTTTTTGTCAAGTTGTGCGGTTGCCAAGGCGTCATAGGAGAGCGAAGACGCCCACGTCCAATCAACCGCCACGCGGCGCCCAAGGCCGCAGGCTGTTGGGGCCCGCGGCGCTTCACACTTGCCCCTTTGCTTCTCCGCTAAGCCAAGTCCGGGCGCGCCTTGGGCCCGGGGGCTACTGTCGGCGTTCTGGGAACAGGGGTCCCCAGACTTGCCTACCTGCGGCCTGCGGTGTGGCTCAAGTGGGGGCCCAATGCAGCCCAGCTTCATCAGCTCAAGCTAAGACCCTCGCGAGGGGCCAAGCCTCGCGGGGTGGACAACAGGGAGCTTCCTCAGGAGCAGCCTCCTCAGGCAGGCTCGCGAGGAGGCGGAGAGATCAAGGCAGGGCACCTCCCGAGGGGCCCGTGATGCAAGCCATGACGATCGGAGGCCAGGCATGCGCTAGGCGGGCGCCAAGCAGGCGCCGGCCTGCGCAGTGTCCTTGTTTCCCTTTCGGTGCTAAGGGGGCAAGCACAGGCCAAGGCATCGGGCAAAGGTTACCGTTTCGGTGCAACAAGACCAAGACCAGCGGAACGGCAGGATGGAGGTCATCGTGGAGCCCAGGGCGGCATCACCGTCAGAGCCTTTGGTAGCCGAAGACCAACTTTAGTCAGGATAAGTGTACCGGATGTTCCCCTTCAAAATGGCCAATTGTTGGCGCCCTTCCCGCTCATTATTTGGGGGAGAGGCCCAGGGCCTCGCTCTATAAATAGGACTAGCCACCACAAGGTAGAGGCATCTAGAAACCAACAAGAGAGAAAGAGAAGCGAGTGAACTCACCCAAGCAGTTCATCGCACCAGCTCAAGAACAGCCCCTCGCGAGGCTGTTCTCCCTTTGTACTATTCATCATCAGCCCCTGAGGCAATCCACCACATCACACACTAGAGTAGGGTATTACACCACAATGGTGGCCTGAACCAGTATAAATCTCGTGTCCCTTGTGTGTTCATCTTTATTGCTTAGATCTTTGCGAGACTTCGAGACGTGAGCTGGTAGGGGAGAGATCTTCATGCGCACCCCAGTGTTCGAACCTCAAGGGTCTGCCGGAACCCGAAATCTGACAACCCCAATGTCACCTCGGAAATCCGTGAGTTGGGTGCCAAAACATATATCAAGTGAATCAAAATAATACCCCATTGTCACCACGGGTATTCATATGCAAGACATATCTCAAGTGTCCTCAAATCCATAAAAGTATTCAATCCAATAAAACGAAATCTCAAAGGGAAAACTCAATTCATCACAACAAGATAGCGAGGGGAAAACACCATATGATCCAACTATATTAGCAAATCCCGCGATACATCAATATCGTGACATATCAAGAACACGAGAGAGAGAGAGAGAGAGAGACAGATTAAACACATAGCTACTGGTATAAACCCTCAGCCCCGAGGGTGGACTACTCCCTATTGGAAATATGCCCTAGAGGCAATAATAAATTAGTTATTATTACTATATTTCCTTGTTCATGATAATCGTTTATTATCCATGCTATAATTGTATTGATAGGAAACTCAAATACATGTGTGGATACATAGACAACACCATGTCCCTAGTAAGCCTCTAGTTGACTAGCTCGTTGATCAATAGATGGTTACAGTTTCCTGACCATGGACATTGGATGTCGTTGATAACGGGATCACATCATTATGAGAATGATGTGATGGACAAGACCCAATCCTAAGCCTAGAACAAAGATCGTGTAGTTCGTATGCTAAAGCTTTTCTAATGTCAAGTATCATTTCCTTAGACCATGAGATTGTGCAACTCCCGGATACCGTAGGAATGCTTTGGGTGTACCAATCGTCACAACGTAACTGGGTGGCTATAAAGGTGCACTACGGGTATCTCCGAAAGTGTCTGTTGGGTTGGCACGAATCAAGACTGGGATTTGTCACTCCGTGTGACGGAGAGGTATCTCTGGGCCCACTCGGTAGGACATCATCATAATGTGCACAATGTGACCAAGGGGTTGATCACGGGATGATGTGTTATGGAAAGAGTAAAGAGACTGGCCGGTAACGAGATTGAACAAGGTATCGGGATACCGACGATCGAATCTCGGGCAAGTACTATACCGCTAGACAAAGGGAATTGAATACGGGATTGATTGAATCCTCGACATCGCGGTTCATCCGATGAGATCATCGTGGAACATGTGGGAGGCAACATGGGTATCTAGATCCCGCTATTGGTTATTGGCCGGAGAGTTGTCTCGGTCATGTCTACGTGTCTCCCGAACCCGTAGGGTCTACACACTTAAGGTTCGATGACGCTAGGGTTATAGGGAATAGATGTACGTGGTTACCGAATGTTGTTTGGAGTCCCGGATGAGATCCCAGACGTCACGAGGAGTTCCAGAATGGTCCGGAGGTAAAGATTTATATATGGGAAGTCATCATACGATCACCGGAACAATTCGGGGGGTTACCGGTATTGTACCGGGAACACCGAAGGGGTTCCGGGGGTCCACCGGGAGGGTCCACCTGCCCCGGAGGGCCCTATGGGCTGTTTGTGGAAAGGGACCAGCCCCTTAGTTTGCTGGGCGCCTCCCCCCTTAGGGCCCATACGCCTAGGGTTTGGGGGAACCCTAAAGGGGGGGCGCCCCCTTGCCTTGGGGGGCAAGGCAACCCCCTCTGGCCGCCGCCCCCTCCTCAGATTGGATCTGAGGGGGCCGGCCCCCTTCTCCCTTGCCCCTATACATATGTGGGGAGAGGGAGGGCAGCCGACCCCAAGTTCTGGCGCAGCCCTCCCCCTCTCCCAAGTCCTCCTCCTCTCCCGCGGTGCTTGGCGAAGCCCTGCAGGATTGCCACGCTCCTCCACCACCACCACGCCGTTGTGCTGCTGCTAGACTGAGTCTTCCCCAACCTCTCCCTATCTCCTTGCTGGATCAAGGCATGGGAGACGTCACCGGGCTGCATGTGTGTTGAACGCGGAGGTGCCGTCTGTCCGGCACTGGGATCATCAGTGATTTGGATCACGACGAGTACGACTCCATCAACCCCATTCACTTGAACGCTTCCGCTTAGCGGTCTACAAGGGTATGTAGATGCACTCCCCTTTCCCTCGTAGCTAGTTTACTCCATAGATTGATCTTGGTGATGCATAGAAAATTTTGAATTTCTGCTACCTTCCCCAACAGTGGCATCATGAGCTAGGTCTATGCGTAGTTTCTATGCACGAGTAGAACACAAGTTGTTGTGGGCGTTGATTTTGTTCAATATGCTTACCGTTACTTGTCCAATCTTGTTTCGACGGTATTGTGGGATGAAGCGGCCCGGACCGACCTTACACGTACACTTACGTGAGACAGGTTCCACCGACTGACATGCACTTGTTGCATAAGGTGGCTAGTGGGTGCCAGTCTCTCCCACTTTAGTCGTATCAGATTCGATGAAAAGGGTCCTTATGAAGGGTAAATAGCAATTGACATATCACGTTGTGGTTTTGCGTAGGTAAGAAACGTTCTTGCTAGAAACCCATAGCAGCCACGTAAAACATGCAACAACAATTAGAGGACGTCTAACTTGTTTTTGCAGGGTATGCTATGTGATGTGATATGGCCAAAAGAATGTGATGAATGATATGTGATGTATGAGATTGATCATGTTCTTGCAATAGGAATCATGACTTGCATGTCGATGAGTATGACAACCGGCAGGAGCCATAGGAGTTGTCTTAATTTATTGTATGACTCGCGTGTCAACGAACAACGCCATGTAATTACTTTACTTTATTGCTAAACTGTTAGCCATAGTAGTAGAAGTAATAGTTTGCGAGACAACTTCATGGAGACACGATGATGGAGATCATGATGATGGAGATCATGGTGTCATGCCGGTGACGATGATGATCATGGAGCCCTGAAGATGGAGATCAAAAGGAGCAAAATGATATTGTCCATATCATGTCACTTTTTGATTGCATGTGATGTTTATCATGTTTATGCATCTTATTTGCTTAGAACGACGGTAGTAAATAAGATGATCCCTCGAAATAATTTCAAGAAAAGTGTTCCCCCTAACTGTGCACCGTTGCGAAGGTTCGTTGTTTCGAAGCACCACGTGATGATCAGGTGTGATAGATTCTAACGTTCGAATACAACGGGTGTAAGCCAGATTTACACACGCAATACACTTAGGTTGACTTGACGAGCCTAGCATGTACAGACATGGCCTCGGAACATGGAAGACTGAAAGGTCGAGCATGAGTCATATAGAAGATACGATCAACATGAAGATGTTCACTGACGTTGACTAGTCCGTCTCACGTGATGATCGGACACGGCCTAGTTGACTCGGATCATGTAATCCCTTAGATGACTAGAGGGATTTCTATCCGAGTGGGAGTTCATAAGATGAACTTAATTATCCTGAACATAGTTAAAAGATCTTTGCAAATTATGTCGTAAGCTCGCGCTTTAGTTCTACTATTTAGATATGTTCCTAGAGAAAATTCAGTTGAAAGTTGGTAGTAGCGATTATGCAGACTAGGTCCGTAAACTGAGGATTGTCCTCGTTGCTTTGTAGAAGGCTTATGTCCTTAATGCACCGCTCAGTGTGCTGAACCTCGAACGTCGTCTGTGGATGTTGCAAACATCTGACACACACATTTTGATAACTACGTGATAGTTCAATTAAACGGTTTAGAGTTGAGGCACCAAAGACGATTTCAAAATGTCGCGGAACATATGAGATGTTTCGAGGGCTGAAATTGGGATTTTAGGCTCGTGCCCACGTCAAGAGGTATAAGACCTCCGACAATTTTCTTAGCCTGCAAACTAAGGGAGAAAAGCTCAATCATTGAGCTTGTGCTCAGATTGTCTGAGTACAACAATCACTTGAATCGAGTGGGAGTTGATCTTCCAGATGATATAGTGATGTTTCTCCAAAGTCATTGCCACCAAGCTGCTAGAGCTTCATGATGAACTATAACATATCAGGGATAGATATGATGATCCTTGAGATATTCGCGATGTTTGACACCGCAAAAGTAGAAATCAAGAAGGAGCATCAATTGTTGATGGTTGGTGAAACCACTAGTTTCAAGAAGGGCAAGGGCAAGAAGGGATACTCCATGAAATGGCAAATCAGCTGCTGCTCTAGTGAAGAAACCCAAGGTTCAACCCAAACCCGAGACTAAGTGCTTCTGTAATAAGGGGAACAACCACTGGAGCAGAATTACCCTAGATACTTGGTAGATGAGAAGGCTGGCAAGGTCGATAGAAGTATATTGGATATACATTATGTTAATGTGTACTTTACTAGTACTCCTAGTAGCACCAGGGTATTAGATACCGGTTCGGTTGCTAAGCGTTAGTAACTCGAAATAAAAGGCCGCGGAGTAGACGAAGACTAGCTAAAGGTGAGCTGGCGATATGTGTTGGAAGTTCTCCAAGCTTGATGTGATCAAGCATCACACGCGCCCTCTACCATCGAGATTGGTGTTAAACCTAAATAATTGTTATTTGGTGTTTGCGTTGAGCATAGACATGATTGGATTATGACTATCGCAATACGGTTATTCATTTAATGAGAATAATGGTTACTCTGTTTACTTGAATAATACCTTCAATGGTCTTGCACCTAAAATGAATGGTTTATTGAATCTCAATCATAGTGATACACATGTTCATGCCAAAAGATATAAGATAGTAATGATAGTACCACCTACTTGTGGCACTGCCATGTAAGTCATATTAGTATAAAATGCATGAAGAAGCTCCATGTTGATGGATCTTTGGACTCACTCGTTTTTGAAAAGTTTGAGACATGCGAACCATGTCTATTGGTGTATATGCATGAAGAAACTCCATGCAAATGGACCGTTTGGACTCACTTGATTTTGAATCACTTGAGACATGCAAATCATACCACATGGGCAAGATGACTGAAAGCCTCGTTTTCAGTAAAATGGAACAAGAAAGCAACTTGTTGGAAGTAATACATTTTGATGTGTACAGTCCAATGAGCGCTGAGGCACGCAGTGGATATCGTTATGTTATTACTTCACGGATGATTTGAGTAGATACTGAGTATATTTACTTGATGAAACACAAGTCTGAATTATTGAATGGTTCAAGTAATTTCAGAGTGAAGTTGAGGATCATCGTGACAAGAGGATAAAATGTCTATGATATGATCATAGAGATGAGTATCTGAGTTATGAGCTTTGGCACGCAAGTAAGACATTGTGGAAATTGTTTCACAATTAATACCGCCTAGAACACCATAGTGTGATGGTGTGTCCGAACATCATAGTTGCACCCTATTGGATATGGTGCATACCATGATGTCTCTTATCGAATTACCACTATCGTGCATGGGTTAGGCATTAGAGACAACCGCACTCACTTTAATAGGGAACCACGTAATTCCATTGAGACGACACCATTTGAACTATGGTTTGGAGAAACCTAAGTTGTTGTTTCTTAAAAGTTTGGGGCTGCGACGCTTATGTGAAAAAGTTTCAGGTTGATAAGCTCAAACCCAAAGCGGATAAATGCATCTTCATAGGACACCCAAAATAGTTGGGTATACCTCCTGTCTCAGATCCGGAAGCAAAAGGGATTGTTTCTAGAATCGGGTCCTTTCTCGAGGAAAAATTTCTCTCGAAAGAATTAAGTGGGAGGATAGTGGAGACTTGATGAGGTTATTGAACCATCACTTCAACTAGTGTGTAGCAGGGCACATGAAGTTGTTCTTGTGGTACCTATACCAATTGAAGTAGAAGCTTATGATAGTGATCATGAAACTTTGGATCAAGTCACTACCAAACCTCGTAGTACGACAAGGACGTACTACTTCAGAGTAGTATGTACTCCTGTCTTGGAGGTCATGTTGCTAGACAACAATGAACCTACGAGCTATGGAGAAGCGATGGTGGGCCCGGATTCCAAAATGGCTCGAGGCCATAAAATCCGAGAGAGGGTCCATGTATGAAAAAAAGTGTAGACTTTGGAAGAACTACTTAATGGTCGTAAGGCTGTTGGGTACAGATGGATTCTAAGAGGGAAGACAGACAATGATGTTATGTGTCACCATTAAGAAAGCTCGACTTGTCGTTAATATGTTTTCCGACAAGTTCAAGGAGTTGACTACGGTGAGGATTTCTCACTCGTAGCGATGCTAAGAGTCTGTTGGAATTGGATTAGCAGTTACTGCATTATTTATGAAATCTTGCAGATAGGATGTCAAAACATTGTTTCCTCAACAATTTTCTTGAGGAAAGGTCGTATGTGATACAACCAGAAGGTTTTGACAATCCTGAAAGACGCTAACAAGTATGCAAAGCTCCAGCAATCCTTCTAAGGACTGGAGTAAGCATCTCGGAATTGGAATGTGCGCTTTGATGAGATGATCAAAGATTTTGGGTTTATACAAAGTTTATGAGAAACTTGTATTTCCAAAGAAGTGAGTGGGAGCACTATAGAATTTCTGATGAGTATATGTTGCTAACATATTGTTGATCAGAAATGTTGTAGAGTTTCTAGAAAGCATATAGGGTTATTTGAAAAGTGTTTTTCATTAGAAAACCTGGATTAAGCTGCTTGAACATTGAGCATCAAGATCTATGAGGATAGATCAAAATGCTTAATGGTACTTTCAAATGAGCACATACCTTGACATGATCTTGAAGGTGTTCAAGATGGATCAGTCAAAGAAGGAGTTCTTGCCTAAATTGTAAGGTATGAAGTTAAGACTTAAAGCTCGACCACGACAGAATAGAGAGAAAGGACGAAGGTCGTCCCCTATGCTTAGACGTAGGCTCCATAGTATGCTATGCTATGTACCACACCTGATGTGTGCCTTGCCACATGTCTGGCAAGAGGGTACAAAGGTGATCAAGGAGTGGATCACCAGATAGCGGTCAAAATTGTCCTTGGAGTAATAAGGACATGTTTCTCGATTATGGAGGTGATAAAGAGTTCGACGTAAAGGGTTACGTCGATGCAAGCTTTAACACCTATCAGAATGTCTCTGAGTAGCAAAACGGATATGTATAGTGGAGCAACTATTTGGAATAGCTCCAAGTGGAGCGAGGAAGCAGCATTTACAATATGACCTAGAGATTTGCGAAGTAGATACGGATCTGAATGTTGCAGACCCATTGACTAAAACCTCTCTCACAAGAAAACATGATCAAACCCCAGAACTCATTGAGTCTTAATCACATGATGATGTGAACTAGTTTAGACACTAGTAAACTCTTTGGATGTTGGTCACATGGCGATGTGACCTGTGAGTGTTAATCACATGGCGATGTGAACTAGATTATTGACTCTAGTGCAAGTGGGAGACTGTTGGAAATATGCCCTAGAGGCAATAATGAATTAGTTATTATTACTATATTTCCTTGTTCATGATAATTGTTTATTATCCATGTTATAATTGTATTGATAGGAAACTCAGATGCATGTGTGGATACATAGACAACACCATGTCCCTAGTAAGCCTCTAGTTGACTAGCTCGTTGATCAATAGATGGTTACGGTTTCCTGACCATGGACATTGGATGTCGTTGATAACAGGATCACATCATTATGAGAATGATGTGATGGACAAAACCCAATCCTAAGCCTAGCACAAAGATCGTGTAGTTCGTATGCTAAAGCTTTTCTAATGTCAAGTATCATTTCCTTAGACCATGAGATTGTGCAACTCCCGGATACCGTAGGAATGCTTTGGGTGTACCAAACGTCACAACGTAACTGGGTGGCTATAAAGGAGCACTACGGGTATCTCCGAAAGTGTCTGTTGGGTTGGCACGAATCAAGACTGGGATTTGTCACTCCGTGTGACGGAGAGGTATCTCTGGGCCCACTCGGTAGGACATCATCATAATGTGCACAATGTGACTAAGGGTTGATCACGGGATGATGTGTTATGGAACGAGTAAAGAGACTTGCCGGTAACGAGATTGAACAAGGTATCGGGATACCGACGATCGAATCTCGGGCAAGTACTATACCGCTAGACAAAGGGAATTGAATACGGGATTGATTGAATCCTCGACATCGTGGTTCATCCGATGAGATCATCGTGGAACATGTGGGAGCCAACATGGGTATCCAGATCCCGCTATTGGTTATTGGCCAGAGAGTTGTCCCGGTCATGTCTACGTGTCTCCCGAACCCGTAGGGTCTACACACTTAAGGTTCAATGACGCTAGGGTTATAGGGAATAGATGTACGTGGTTACCGAATGTTGTTCGGAGTCCCGGATGAGATCCTGGACGTCACGAGGAGTTCCGGAATGGTCCGGAGGTAAAGATTTATATATGGGAAGTCATCATACGGTCATCAGAATAATTCGGGGGATTACCAGTATTGTACCGGGACCACCGAAGGGGTTCCGGGGGTCCATCGGGAGGGTCCACCTGCCCCGGAGGGCCCTATGGGCTGTTTGTGGAAAGGGACCAGCGCCTTAGTGGGCTGGGCACCTCCCCCCTTAGGGCCCATGCGCCTAGGGTTTGGGGGAACCCTAAAGGGGGGGCGCCCCCTTGCCTTGGGGGGCAAGGCAACCCCCTCTGGCCGCCGCCCCCTCCTCAGATTGGATCTGAGGGGGCCGGCCCCCTTCTCCCTTGCCCCTATATATATGTGGGAAGAGGGAGGGCAGCCGACCCCAAGTTCCGGCGCAGCCCTCCCCCTCTCCCAAGTCCTCCTCTCCCGCGGTGCTTGGCAAAGCCCTGCAGGATTGCCACGCTCCTCCACCACCACCACGCCGTCGTGCTGCTACTGGACGGAGTCTTCCCCAACCTCTCCCTCTCTCCTTGCTGGATCAAGGCATGGGAGACGTCTCCGGGCTGCATGTGTGTTGAACGCGGAGGTGCCGTCCGTTCGGCACTGGGATCATCGGTGATTTGGATCACGACGAGTACGACTCCATCAACCCCGTTCACTTGAACGCTTCTGCTTAGCGATCTACAAGGGTATGTAGATGCACTCCTGTTTCCCTCGTTGCTAGTTTACTCCATAGATTGATCTTGGTGATGCGTAGAAAATTTTGAATTTCTGCTACGTTCCCCAACACTCCCTCCTCGTCGTGGTGGCCGCCAGGATGATGAAGATGGCCACCGGTGATGATATTCCCCTCCAGCAGGGTGCCGAAACAGGGTCTAGATTGGTTTTCGTGGATACAGAGGCTTGCGGTGGCAGAACTTCCTATCTAGGGTCTCCGCGAGGGTATTTGGAATATTTGACGATTTATAGGGCAAAGAGGGGGTGTGGGAGGCCACCGAGGTGGGCATAACCCACCGGGGCGTGCCAGGAGGCCCAGGCACGCCCTGGTGGGTTGTTCCCCCCTCGGGGCACCCCCCAGGTGTTGATCTGGCCCATTGGATGTCTTCTGGTCCATAAAAATGCACAAAAAGTTTCGCGGTGTTTGGACTCCGTTTGATGTTGATTTCCTGCGATGTAAAAAACAAGCGAAAAACAGCAACTGACACTGGGCACTGGGTTAATAGGTTAGTTCCAAAAAATGATATAAAGTTGTCATAAAATGATTGTATAACATCCTAGAATGATAATATAACAGCATGAATACTTCATAAATTATAGATACGTTGGAGACGTATCAGGCTATCAACATCCCCAAGCTTAATTCCTACTCGTCCTTGAGTAGGTAAATGATAAAAGAAATAATTTATGAAGTGTGAATGCTAGCAAAGTGCATAAGTTTGATCAATGATAATTTCAACCACTTTCCCTAGCATCATAACAACAACTCTTTATCATAAAACTCATCATGACAAAGTAGCAACCAATTCACATGTTAAGGTTCAAACAATGAATTCTCTTGAAACTCAAAAACCTATATTCTTAGTCACCAAACAATTGCAATTCAACTTATTCAACAGAGTCTAAGTAAGAGCTCCACATACTCAACCATCATATAGTCTTCTATGATTGCTAACACTCACCGCATACACATGAGCAAAACATTTCAACCGGACACATAGAAAGATAGGGGCTTATAATTTTGCCTCCCAATGTATTCACCTCAAGGGTGATGTCAACAATAATAACTCATGCTAGCCATATCCAACTGGATATATGTGCCTCCCAACGTATTCACCTCAAGGGTGATGACAATATAACTTCTATGTGAATATGAACAAACATAAATCATTATGTTGTCTTCCTTGTCCAACGTCAACAATTTTGGCATATAATATTTTATGGGGGCTCACAATCCCAAAAGATTTCCAAGATAGTGTATTTGCATGTGAAAGTTCTCTTCCTTCTACTAATCATTCATGAATTGCTTGTATGACCGATATTGTGATTGTCAAGCTTCAAAATATTTCACTTTCTAAACCCAATGTGAAGCTACCACTAGGCATGATATGAACATACAATTTCAACTTCATGATATTCAATTCATTCAACAATTTACTCATAGAATATAAGTGAATCACAAGAGTAAATGACAAGCTACTCCAAAAAGATATAAGTGAAGATCAAGCGAGTAGTTATGTAAATGGGTAGCTATTTGAGGACTCTATCTTATTTAAAAGTTTTAGATCTAAGTATTTTATTAAAATAGTAAGCAAAACAAAATAAAATGGCATTCCAAGAATAGCACAACTCATGTGAAGAAGCAAAAACTTAGGCTCAACCGATACTAACCGATAATTGTTGAAGAGGAAAGGTGGGTTGCCTACCGGGGCATCCCCAATATTAGATGCTTAAGACTTCTTGGAATATTATCTTGGGATGCCTTGGGAATCCCCAAGCTAGAGATCTTATGTCTCCTTAATTCCTCTCATATCATGGTTTCCCTAAATCTCAAAAACTTCATCCACACAAAACTCAACAAGAACTCGTGAGATAAGTTAGTATAAATCAATGCAAAACCTTATCATTCTCTACTGTAGCAAATCATTAAAATTATTATTTGACATGCATACTAAATGCCTCTGCATAATTAATACTCATATCCTCAAATATAATCATTAAAGAAGCAAACATATGCAAACAATGCAACCATAACAACAATATGCCAAAACTGTACAGTCTGTAAAGAATCCAAGATTCATCATACTTCCCTAACTCCAAAAATTCTGAAAAATTACCACACTATAGAAAATTTATTATAGCTTACTATGCAAAACATTTCAACATTTTATCACATTCTAATTTTTCTCGGGAATTTTTGCAACAGTGATAAACTTTCTATTTTGAAACAACAACATGTCGACTTGCAAAATAAGCGTGGTAAAGGCTATCCTTGCCACTTTTATTGAAAAGAAAGATGCAAAAAATTATTCTAAATATGTGACGCCACCGATTCAATCATACACTAATCATACACGCAAATGTGTATGATCAAGATTAGGGACTCATGGGAAGATATCACAACACAAATCTAGACACAAAATAAAATAATACAAGCTTTATATTGCGAGCCAGGGGCCTTGAGGGCTCGAATACATCAACTCGAATACACAAGAGTCAGCGGACGCAACAATATCTTAGTACATACATAAGTTAAATAGGTTTGCCTTAAGAAGGCCAGCACAAAAAATAACAACGATCGAAAAGGCAAGTGTCGGATTTCGGGTTTCGCAAACCCTTTCTAGGTTCAAACTCTAGGGTGCGTGCGGAGATCTCAACTACCCAGCCTGCCTACTCACCATCTTCCTAAGCCTAGCGCATCGAGCTCAAAGGGACAGAGAGACACAAAAGTTTATCCTGGTTCGGGCCACCTTGCGGTGTAATACCCTACTCCAGCGTTTTGGTGGATTGCCTCAAAGGGCTGAGGATGAACTAGTATAGTGGACGAACTGGCCTCAGAAGGTGAGGTGTTCTTGAGCTCGAGAGAGCTGGTGAGGTGGAATGGCTTTGCCCTATTCGTCCCCCCCTCTCTAGTGGTGGCTGAGGGAGTCCTGGATTAGGGGGTCCTCGGACAGCCGGACTATGTACTTGTGCTGGACTGTTGGACTATGAAGATACAAGATTGAATACTTCGTCCCGTGTCTGGGTGGGACTCTCCTTTGTGTGGAAGGCAAGCTTGGCAAATTCGGATATGTAGATCTCCTTCTCTGTAAACGACTCTATGTAACCCTATGCCCCTCCGGTGTCTATATAAACCGGAGGGTTTAGTCCGTAGGACAAGAACAATCATAATCATAGGCCAGCTTCTAGGGTTTAGCCTATACGATCTCGCGGTAGATCAACTCTTGTAATACTCATATCATCAAGATCAATCAAGCAGGAAGTAGGGTATTACCTCCATCGAGAGGGCCCGAACCTGGGTAAACATTGTGTCCCCCGCCTCCTGTTACCATTAGCCTTAGACGCACAGTTCGGGACCCCCTACCCGAGATCCGCCGGTTTTGACACCGACATTGGTGCTTCCATTGAGAGTTCCACTATGTCGTCACGATAAGGCTCGATGGCTCCTTCAATCATCTACAACAATGCAATCCAGGGTGAGGATTTCCTCCCCGGACAGATCTTCGTATTCGGCGGCTTCGCACTGCGGGCCAACTCGCTTGGCCATCTAGAGCAGATCGATAGCTATACCCCTAGCCGTCAGGTCAGGTTTGGAAGCCTGAACTACACCGCCGACATCCGCAGAGACTTGATCTTCGACAGATTCGAGCCCATGACAGGTGTGCCGAACAGTCACAAGGAGCATGACTTAGATCTACCATCGGACGGTGTTCAGGAGATCACACCTGTGGTTGCCCCAGCTCTTAATCCGGAGCAGATCGTGCCATCCGAGGACGGGTGGATGGACCCTGCCACGGAGGCCGCACACTCAGTTGCGTTAGAGCCGAACACAGACTTCGCCTCCAATGAGGTCTATGTCATCGGACCCTCAGACTCGTCTCCGGCCATAGGCTCTGAACCGCGTGCATCCGTGCCTATCAAATCCGATTGGGCACCGATCATGGAGTTTACCTCCGCGGATATCGCTCAGCACTCGCCCTTGGGAGACATGCTAAATTCACTGAAATCTCTCTCCTTATTAGGAGACTCTTGGCTGAACTATGTCCGGCTTGAGTGGGAAGCGGACGACGAAGAAATTCCCACCCACCACCCACTTAATAGCCACTGTCGACAACTTAACTGACATGCTTAATTTCGACTCTGAAGACATCGACGGTATGGACGACGATGCAGGAGAAGAACAAGAACCACCTCCCACAGGGCGCTGGACAGCCACCTGATCATATGATATATATATGGTGGACACGCCCAAAGAAAGCAATGGCAACGAGGCAACAGAGGATAATCCCCTCGAGAAGCAATCTAAGCGCCGACGGCGCCGCTCTAAGCCCCGCCATAGCAAAAATGGCGATACCGGCACAAGAGACAACAGCACTCCGGATGGTGCCGAAGACGAAAACAATCCCGCCCAGCCAAGCTTCAAGCAAGCCGGACAGGAGGATGGGCAAGTTAGCCCTGATAAACAGGCAATGGATGGAGACTCGGAGGATGATAATTACATGCCCCTCTCCGAAGACGAGGTGAGCCTCGGCGACGAAGAATTCATCATGCCTGATGACCCCATCGAGCAGGAGCGCTTCAAGCGTCGGCTTATAGCCACTGCAAAAAGCCTGAAGAAAAAGCAGCAGCAGCTTCAAGCTAATCAAGATCTGCTAACTGATAGATGGATCGAGGTCCTGGCAGCCAAGGAATAAGGACTCGAGCGCCCAACCAAAAGTTACCCAAAGCGCAGGTTGTTACCTCGATTCGAGGAGGAGGCCCTAGAGCCTACACTACAAGTGCAGGATGCGGTAGACCGACCACCTCGTGGCTGAGATAAAGCAGCGTATCAAACTAAACACCAGCCCGCACCCCGTCGCCAAACAAGCAAAAACACGAAGGCCCGGGGCTACATGCATGACGTGCAAGACAAATTGGAAAACAAAGCAGGGCAGTCAAGATCGATCTACAGATCACGGGGGAGCGCCCCAACGTGTGATGATGACCGTCATGCCGGATATACTAAAAACAAATCCGGTCGGGCTGAATACAACAGAGCGCCGCACACCCCCTATGCTTCAGTGACGAAGTAATGGATCATTAATTCCCAGAAGGGTTTAAGCCCGTTAATATCGAGCCCTGCGATGGGACTACAGACCCTGTGGTATGGATAGAAGATTTCCTTCTCCACATTCACATGGCCAGCGGCGATGATCTACATGACATCAAGTACCTCCCACTAAAACTCAAAGGATCGGCTCGGCATTGGCTGAATAGCCTGCCGGCAAACTCCATTGGCAGCTGGGAGAATCTGGAAGACGCATTCCTTGACAACTTCCAGGGCACTTATGTGCGACCTCCAGATGCTGATGACTTAAGTCACATAACCCAACAGCCCGGAGAGTCAGCCAGGAAATTCTGGACTCGGGTCCTAACTAAAAAGAACCAAATTGTCGACTGTCCGGATGCTAAAGCCCTAGCGGCCTTTAAGCATAACAGCCGCGACGAGTGGCTCGCCCTACACCTCGGCCAAGAGAAGCCGAAGTCCATGGCAGCCCTCACGACACTCATGACCCGCTTTTGTGCGGGCGAGGACAGCTGGCTGGCTCATAGCAACAGCACATCAAGAAATCCTGGCACTTCAGATGCCAGAGATAACAACGGCAAGCCCCGAAGCAACAAACACAAGCGTCACAACAATGGTGATAACGCCGAAGACACGACAGTCAACGCCGGATTCAGTGGCTCTAAGTCCGGTCAGCGGAAAAAGCCATTCAAAAGAAACAATCTGGGCCCGTCCAGTCTGGACCGCATACTCGATCGCTCGTGTCAAATTCACGGCACCCCCGACAAACCAGCCAACCACACCAACAGAGAATGCTGGGTGTTCAAACAGGCCGGCAAGTTGAATGCCGAAAACAAGGAAAAGGGGCTGCATAGCGACGACGACGAGGAGCCCCGGCCACCGAATACAGGAGGACAGAAGAAATTTCCTCCCCAAGTGAAAACGGTAAACATGATATACGCAACCCATATTCCCAAGTGGGAACGGAAGCATGCACTAAAGGACGTCTATGCGATGGAGCCAGTCGCCCCAAAGTTCAACCCATGGTCTTCTTGTCCGATCACTTTCGATCGAAGGGACCATCCGACCAGCATCCGTCATGGCGGTTCGGCCGCGTTGGTCCTCGACCCCATCATTAATGGATTCCACCTCAAAAGAGTCCTTATGGACGGTGGTAGCAGCCTGAACCTGCTCTATGAGGATACAGTGCACAAAATGGGCATCAATCCCTCAAGGATCAAACCACCCAAAACCACCTTTAAAGGTGTCATACCAGGTGTAGAGGCCTGTTGCACAGGCTCAATCACATTAGAAGTGGTCTTCGGATCCCCGGACAACTTCCGAAGCGAGGAGTTAATCTTTGATATCGTCCCCTTCCGTAGTGGTTCTCATGCACTACTAGGACGAAACGCATTTGCTCGATTCAATGCGGTGCCACATTACGCGTATCTCAAGCTCAAGATGCCCGGACCTTGCGGGGTTATAATAGTTAATGGAAACACAGAGCGCTCCATCCGTACAGAGGAGCACACTACAACCCTCGCAGCAGAAGTACATAGCAGCCTTCTTAGGCAGATCTCCAACTCGACAATAAAACCCCCGGACACCGCTAAGCGAGTCTGAAGTACTCTGCAACAGGATCGTCCGAAGCTCGCCTAGCAATTCGGCATCCGTCCTAGTCCCAGTCAAGCGATGAAATTTGTACCGCGCGTACATAATTACGCACTTAAAATACCATGGGCATAGGCGGAAGCACGACTACAATGCGACCCACAATGCGGCTCAACCGCCCGAGGACCCGTACACTTTCACCCTTTTTCTTTCTTTCAGGTCTCTATTTTTTGGAGGCTCCTCCGGTAACCTGACTATTGGACCCATCATGGGATGGAAACACCAAGGAAGCAAGGAGCTTTGACGTACAAAGGAATCCCTAGGTGGTCTCTGATAACGATCGCTATACCTGTTTTACATACCAACACGCAGCTCGCCTTTGGTCATGACATGTCAAATAGTCCTATTTTGCTTATCGCACTGCTTGTATACGTACGCCTTGACGTACTATTCAAATAACAATGGAAAATAATGTACAACGTCAGCTTATTATTACATTTATTTATCTTTTTCCTTGACTGCTTATTTATTACAAATTGCACCAGTACATTCTGGTATGTTCAGTCCGCCAGGGGCTTCAGTGTACCCCATAACACGGCAAGAAAAGTCCGAATACTTTCGATAGTGCGGCACCCCAAACTTATAGCATTATATGCATCAGCTCCAATCATGTCTTGGGTCAATAGTTGGGTTTGCCCGGCTCCCATGTTTTGCTGCCTTACGTTCTGCTACATTGGCTAAGGTGGCACAGGGAGGACTACTGTGATTGTGTCCCGGTTCTTCCGGACGAGCACCTCAGTAGATAAAGCCAAAAACTGACTATCTTGATGCAGCGAGAGCTGGTCGCTGTTCGAGAGGTCTCAAATCCTTAAAGTTTTTTTCGCTTCGGGCCAGGAATCGGCCTTGTCCGATCTAGGCATGTATAGCACCCCAAGTTCGGCCTTCCGAATACCAGGGGCTACGCCAAAATTTAAAATTATAGACTTCTATGGCTAAGTGAGAGTGATAAAGCTGTATAGTCCGATTGCCTTGTTCGTTGCGCTAAACACCCCCTTAAAGGACCAAAAATTTGGATAAAGAGTGTTTAGATTTATCCCGAACACCCCGGTACTAGTTACATAGGGGCAGAAGCCGATGACTGGCCAACTCTCAGATTTTATAAACGGCCGCACATAAGGTAATATTTTAAATCAACAAGCGTTATATAGCGCAAATGAACTCATTTTCATATTACAGGATTACATCCTTAGCACATTCCTCCGCCACAAGGCGGGCGCCCTTCAGGACACTATCATAATACTTTTCGGGGTGGCGGTGCTCCTTGCCCTTCGGCGGCCCCTCCGTCACCAGCTTCTCAGCATCCATCTTCGCCTAGTGCACTTTCGCCCGGGCGAAGGCCCTGCACGCACCTTCAATGCAGACTGGCCGCTTTATGACTTCAAGCCGCGGGCAGGCATTTACAAGCCGCTTCACAAGGCCGAAGTAGCTGCTGGGCAAGGGCTCGGCAGGCCACATCCGGACTATAAGATCCTTCATGGACAGTTCGACCGCCTTGTGCAATTTGACTAGTTGCCACTACAAAAAAAGACACATCCGTGACATTTTGGGCCGAACGAATTTTTTTCTGTCATACATATGACACTTCTATGACGATAATTGTGACATAACTATCATCATAGATGTGGTGGGCTCCTACTTCTATGACAAAAAATAATGACAGAAAATGGGCTTTTGGTCCTGGGCGGGCCGGAGACTCAGCTGCATGACATCCTTTGGGCCGTCCATGACGGAAAAAACCATGGTAGAAGCAAGGGGGAGGAAAATTTCGAGGAGTTGCCGGTTACGGTGGGAGGTCGGGGGCCGAGCGATGCGCGTTTCTCTCGTACACGTGCGAGGCATTGGCTCTAACTGAACCCGAGCGATTGCACTGCAGGCTACGCGTTACTGAACCCGAGCGATCGATCGATGGCTGTTAACTGAACCCGATGGAGCGATTCCTTCGCTACTGCTGCTAACTGAAGCCGATCGATTGGATGAACAGTGAGCATTGCGGGGGGAGGGGGGGGTTGGATGAACAGTGAGCGGTGGCGTTGTCTCTGGATGAACAGGACCCCGTGGTGTGGAGGGTTGGATGAACAGTAGACGGTGGAGGGGTGGTTGAATAGGACCCTGTGGTGTGGAGGGCTGGATGAACAGTACACGGTGGAGGGGTGCCCGTGGAGGGGTGGTTGAATAGTAGCCGGTGGAGTAGCGCGCGGTGGAGGCTGGATGAACAGGAGCCCGTGGAGGCTGGAGGAGGTCGACAGTAGCCCGTGGAGGCTGGAGGAGGTCGACGGTGGAGATGAACAGTATCTCGTGGAGTCCCGTTTTGCGGTACGCCACACCCCCCCTCCCGTTTCGACCGTAGGACGTCCGTTTCGTCCGTTTTGCGGTACGCCACACCCCTCCCGATCAATAGGACCCCCGTTTCGACCGTAGAAGGTCCGTTTCATCCATTTTGCGGTACGCCACACCCCTCCCGATCAACAAGACCCCTATTTCGACCGTAGGAGGTCCGTTTCCTCCATTTTGCGGTAGGCCACACCCCTCCCGATCAACAGGACCCCATTCCGAATGTAGGAGGTCCGTTTTCTCCTTTGTGCAGTACGCCAGGCCTCGTTTCCATCGCCTGTTTTGTCCAAGCCCTCCCGATGAACACGACCACACATTCCGTTCTGACCCAGCCGGTTGGCTCCTCATGAACATGACGACGGCGCTGTTTCTCCGTTCCGACCCAGCCATGTACGTATGCACGATTAGGCGTTCAAGACCCTGCCCGTATGTACGTACGTGGCCGTATTTTCTTTCTTGCACCCTCGACGTTGTACGTACGTGTACATGCTATGTGCGCGCCTCTACTACGACACGTGCGTGCCTCTACTACGACATGATCGCGCCTCTACATCGACCAGTATGTACGTACACGTTCGCGACCAGGATGACAACGCTACGTACGCTTCGACCAGGTGGGTCCCGACTGTCAGGCACTTCCTTGCCTGCGAAGATGTAGTTGGTGGGTCCCAGCAGTCAGGGGGCGAATCGTTTTGGTTTTTTTGCCAAGACACACTTCCTTGTGTGCGAAGGTGTAGCTGCTGGGTCGCAGCAGTCAGGGGGGGCGAATCGTTTTTTTTGTCCCGGATGCACTTCCTTGCGTGCGAAGGTGTAGCTGCTGGGTCCCAGCAGTCAGGGGGCGAATTGTTTTTTTGTCCGGACGAACTTCCTTGCATGCGAAGGTGTAGCCGGTGGGTCCCAGTAGTCGGGAGGCGAATTGTTTTTTTTCGGACGCACTTCCTTGCGTGCGAAGATGTAGCTGGTGGGTCCCAGCAGTCAGGGGGTGAATCGTTTTTTTGGACGCACTTTCTTGCATGCGAAGATGTAGCTCGTGGGTCCCAGCAGTCAGGGGGCGAATCATTTTTTTCGCGAAATACGGTGGCCCGTCCGGTGGGTCCCCGCTGTCAGGTGGAGGAATAATTATTTTGCACGTAATAAGGAGGCATTTCCTTGCGGCTGCCGTGGACCCAGCTGTTAGCCTCTCCACGTACAGTCCATGTCCGATGGAAGTCGTTCCTTGAGCACGTTGACCACGCCGCGCCGAGAGCACCACGGCGGTGGACGACGGCGAGGCCTAGGAAGGGGACGACACGAAGCCGGGGAAGACACGGAAGTGGATGCACACGCGGAGAGGAGTACGAGGGTTCACTGGTTCTGCTCCGCTGCCGTCGCCGCAGAATAACAGGGGGTGGATGCCACGTGTCGGTCACCCTTGACGAAAGCACTTCTGTGATGCGAGATTTATCGTCATGGAAGTGGACACTTCCGTGATGATAGTTTTGGTAATGTCATGGAACACTTCTACGACAACACATGTATGACTATCTTGATTCTGTCATAAAATCGTCATGGATGTACATGCATGACAAAAAACACGACCTACTGTGACAAACACGTATCATCACGGAAGTGTATTTTTTTGTAGTGTGCTTCAGCTGGTCGCTCAAGGGCATCGTATGTTCGGTCCCAGTATATTGAGACCAGAACAACTTCTCCGTCGAGCTCCCTTCTTTGGCCTAGTAGAACTCCGCGGCATCCGATATGCCGCGCGGTAGATCTGCGAATGCTCCTGGAGAGCTCCGAATTCGGGTAAGTAAAAGGAAAGTTTCCTTCACATGCTTGCTTTGCATAATGAATGCCTTACCCGTCGCTATCTTCTTGGCGCCTGAATCTCTTGGAGGGCCCTTTGGGCTTCGGCTTTGGCGTCTCGCACGCTCTGGAGGGCCTCAGCAAGCTCGGACTCTCGCGTCTTAGAGTTACGCTCCAAGGACTCATATTTTTTGACGAAATCCTGGAGCTCTTGCTGGACCTCATCGACACGGGCCTCTTGTTTTTAACACTCGGTGCGCTCCTTGGCCGCTTTGTCTTCGGCCTCGGACAACGCCTTCTTAAGGGCCGCCACTTCGGTCGTGGCCCCTATTAAAGTTCATGACGCTTTTATGAGCTGAAACCATTTTTTATCAATATACAGACATGGTATCGCTTACCTTTGTTCTCCTCGAGCTGCCTCTTCATGAGGCCGAGCTCTTCCTCGATCCGCTCTAGGTCCCGCTTCAGTCCGGAGACCTCCGCAGTACGAGCGGCAGCGGCCAGCTGCGACGCCTGCTTATTCACATAGACATATTCTGATTAGACTCCTGCGGATGTTATTTGATCCTCTATTCGGCCTTTCTTTCCAAACACCAAACAGAGCATCAGGGGCTACTGTCTATACTGTGACACTTTCTTACAATTTTATTACTTACCTCAAAGCCTGTTAGGAGGCTGGCGCAGGCTTCGGTCAATTCGCTTTTGGCGGACCGGACCTTCTCAATCACCATACTCATAAGAGTACGGTGTTCTTCATCAATGGAAGCGCCCCGAAGCGCTTCCAGCAAGTTGTCCGATGCCTCCGGATGGACAGAGGTCATCGGCACAGGCAGCTCGCCTCCCTTAGTGAGAGGCTGTCTGCCTGAATCCGGAACCACTGAGGGTTCCGACATAGAATCCGGCTGGGGGCCCGACTTGTTGCGGCCCCCGTCATCAGAATCCATGGGGGTCTTCCCTCCCATGTGCCTGGCATCTAGGATTTCGCCTTGGGGTGTCTCCAAAACTGTCTCCCCCTGGTCCGGTATCCTCTGAGACAACACCTCGGTGTCGTCCGCGAGCTTGGGGGAGGAGGTTGTCAGGAGTGAATCATTATTCATCGCCGACAGGCCCAGAGAACCATCCGAAGAGGATACGTCGATGTGGGCTTTGGCCGGACTGCACGAGAATGTTTAGCATGATAAGAAGCAATAAAGCAAAACATACCAGAAGTATTATAGTGTCCGGATACTTACGACTTCGCCAGGGGCTTGTCCCTGGACAACCACTCCTCGTCGCTGTAGGCGGCTGTGGTGGAGTGGTCCGGAGGGAGGGTCTTTCCCTTCTTGGACCCTTCGGCCTCCCCAGACGGGGCGACCTTCCTTTTCTTCTCCCCCCGGTTGGGGGAGGGATTTCCTCTTCCTCCTCCTCGTTTTCATTGGAGGAGCGCGCTTTGGTGTCTTCGGGCGATGAGTCCGATACAGCCTTGCGCCGGAGACCTTTCTTGGTCCCCGCGACCTTCTTCTTGGCCTTCTTCCCCGGCACCTCATAGGGCACCGGAAACAGCATCTCCGTTAAGAGAGCCGTTGCTGGATCTTCAGGTAGTGGAGCTGGAAGTCAATCTGCTCCGCTAGCGCTACCCAGTCCTGTTGAGTTGGCGTGGAGGCTTAGATTCCTCCCACGAATATGCTGGAGAAAGGAACATCTCGCAAAATATAAATAGCTTATCGGATTGGTGGGGCGCTTTGCGCTGAGTCCGCGATCCTCGGTTATGGGAGGAGGTACCTCGGCGGCCTTAAACAACACCTTCCAGATGTCTTTGTGCGTCATGTCGAAGAGCTCTCGCGGCGTCTGGTGTTCGGACGGGTCAAACTCCCACATATTGAAAGCCCGTCTCTGACACGGAAGGATCTGGCGGAAGAGCATGACCCGGACTACGTTGACAAGCTTGATTTTCTTGCTTATCATATTTTTGATACAGGTCTGGAGTCCGGTCAGCTCCACTGATGAGCCCCAGGCTAAGCCCTTCTTTTTCCAGGAGGTGAGCCGCATGGGGATGCCGGATCGAAATTCAGGAGCCGCTGCCTAGTTGGTGTCGTGCAGCTCGGTGATGTAGAACCACCCCGATTGCCACCCCTTCACGGTCTCCACATAGGAGCCTTAGGGCAAGTGACATTGGACATCTTGTCTACCATGGCGCCTCCGCACTCCGCTTGCTGGACAACCACCACCTTTGGCTTCACGTTGAAGGTCTTCAGCCATAGGCCAAAGTGGGGCGTAATGCAGAGGAAGGCCTCGCACACGCATAAGCGCCGAGATGTTGAGGATGAAATTGGGGGCCAGATCATGGAAGTCCAGCCCATAGTAGAACATGATCACGTGGACAAATGGGTGGAGGGGGAAATCCAGTCCGCAGACTAAGTGAGAGAGAAACACTACCCTCTCCTGAGGCTTCGGGGTAGGGACGATCTGCCCTTCGGTAGGGAGCCGGTGCGCAATGTCTGCGGCTAGGTATCCGACCTCCCGAAGCTTTGTGATGTCCTCCTCCTTAACGGAGGAGGCCATCCACTTGCCTCCCGCTCTGGACATGCTTGGAATAACTTTGCAGAGAGGGAGAAGGCCTGGGCGCTAGAGCTCGAGCGAGGGGGAATGGATGAGCACAGGAAGAAGAAGGCATGGGTGGAGAAAGGTGAATCCTTATCTCTTTATAAAGGCAGTAGAAACCATGCGCCTCCCCACTTGCCCCGCAAACTCGCTTATTCCCCAAGCGTCATGTTGATGGCGCGTTTGGGTTACCCATACCGTATTGTTGAGAATCCCGTGATAAGGGGACACGATCTCTGCTTCGACAAGACATGCCAAGGAAACCGCCTCGCAATATATGCAATAGCTGGTTGAGAAAACGGTTCAAATAATGACCGGGCCGTGGCGTGATGTCACGCTGTGAAAAGTTGTCAGCAGATTAGATTTGTGGAATATTGTACTCTCTACAGTGGTATGTGGAATTTGTTTTGCAGAGCCGGACACGATCCTCGTGTTCAAGATCTTCTATGGAGTATTCGGAGAAGGAACCCGCCTTGCAATGCCGAAGACAATCTGCGCGCCGGACTCATCGTCATTGAAGCCTGGTTCAGGGGCTACTGAGGGAGTCCTGGATTAGGGGGTCCTCGGACAACCGGACTATGTACTTGTGTCGGACTGTTGGACTATGAAGATACAAGATTGAAGACTTCGTCCCATGTCTGGGTGGGACTCTCCTTTGTGTGGAAGCCAAGCTTGGCAAATTCGGATATGTAGATCTCCTTCTCTATAAATGACTCTATGTAACCCTAGCCCCCTCCTTGTCTATATAAACCGGAGGGTTTAGTCCGTATGACAAGAACAATCATAATCATAGGCCACCTTCTAGGGTTTAGCCTCTACGATCTTGTGGTAGATCAACTCTCGTAATACTCATATCATCAAGATCAATCAAGCAGGAAGTAGGGTATTACCTCCATCGAGAGGGCCCGAACATGGGTAAACATTGTGTCCCTCGCTTCATGTTACCATTAGCCTTAGACGCACAGTTTGGGACCCCCTACCCGAGATCCACCGGTTTTGACACCGACAGTGGCTAAGTCCTATTTATAGCGGCCTTGGTCCTCTTCCCAAATGTTGGCGAGAAGGGATCCCACAACGGCCAGATTTGAAGGGGGACAAGTAGTACATCCTACCCTAACTAAAAGTGGTCTTCTCCTGTGAAAAGCCTCTGGTCGTGACGTTGCGGTGGGCTCGGTGATGACCTCCACCCTGCCGCCTGGCGGTCTTGGTCTTGTTGCACCAGAATGGAAACCTTTGGATGATTCCTCGGGACTCCACGCCTGCCACTTGCCTCCTTTGCACCAAAGAGGAAACTGGCGCTCTGCGCTCGCTGGCGCCCGTCTAGCGCCCGCCTGGCCTTGGTCATCATGGCTCATGTCAGCTGAGCCTCGTGAGGTGCACCTTGCATAGAACTCTCCGCCCCTCGGGAGCCAGCCTGAGGAGGCCGATCCCCTCGGGGGTCTTGGCGTCGTCCGCCTCGCGAGGCTTGGCCCCTCGCGAGGGTCTTGAGCTATAGATGCTAAAGTTGGGATGTACCAGGCCGGTGATGGAGTCGTGTAGTGGGTCGCAGGCAGGCAAGTCTGGGTACCCCCCGTATCCAGAACACCGATAGTAGCCCCCAGGCCCAAGGCGCGCTCGGACTTGGCTTCTAGGTGAAGCCAAGGGGCAAGTGCGGAGCGCCGCGGGCCCTAACCGCCTGCGGCCTTGAATGACGTGTGGCGATTGATGGGACGCGGGCGTCTTCACTTCCCCATGCTGACTCGGCAACCGTTCGACTTGACAAGTCAATGCTACATGCAGAAGATCATCATTGCGCGAGGTCGTGGAGGCCGGCGGTTGGCCTTCCTCCGGCTATAAATGAGGGGAGGGGCAGAGCCCCCTCACTCATCTCTTCCTCCGTCTTCCTGCTGCTTGTTTCTTCTCCTTCTCCATCTTGCTTCTATGGCGCCAATGAGAAGGTTTTCTGCGGCTGGGAAAGGAAAGGCCCCTCAAGAGGGGCTTGATCCTCTCCCACCGAAGAAACGGTTCCGCCTTCCTTGCGATGCCGACATGAGGCGGGAGGTGACCAGGCCTTGGCAATCGATGCCTCCTCCCGGTTTTCCTCTTCCCCTGTACGCCCGCGCACAAGATGATGACACACGCCGTCGAGCGATCCCAGTCGGCGAAGGATGAGCGGCCACCGTCCTGCCCGCCGAGCCGCGGACTCATGCCGAGGGCAGCTCGCACGAGTTCGTGGTGTGGGCGGTGATGCCGCCCGACTCGTGGATCCGGCTCCCGAGGTTCTTTGCCGATGAGCTGCCACCGAGGGGGCCAATTGAGTTGTGGCTACAGCACGCCGGGTGCTGCAGCCTGGCCACTAAGGCTGAGGTCAACATGGTGCCCCCTGGGGATGTATTCATGACCCGCGGATGGGACGAGGCCGCCCGAGCCTGCTGAGCAGTGGGGGCCCTCGCGATCCACTTCGAATACGGCGGCACCTCCACTCTGTTCTTCAAGGTCTTCGACGAGGAGGGCCAGTGGCTAGAGTGTTACCCCGGGGGAAGCAGCCCACGGAACGTGATCAAGGGCGCTAGATCTACTTCCATCCCTGCCAGCACCTCCTCTAGTAGTAGCGGCGCCTCTTGGGATTCCAGCGATCCTCCTAAGCCCAGCGAATCTTCGGAGTCTAGCGATGACAGCTATGTGCCACCAAGCTCCCACCGCGGTCGGAGCGCGGCAGCGGCTGCCGCTCGGCGTCATCGGTGATCCGCGCTGGCCTAGTCGAAGTCTTTCTCCTTTTGCTTCCCTGCGCAGAATTAGAACTAGCCCCGCGGGGCATGTAAGGATCGAAACATTTTAATTCCAGCATTGCTCTTTTGGTTTTATGATGAAATCACGTGTCCCAATCTGGCATGATCCCCCCTTTCTTTCCCTTAGGTAGCGTAGTGCTCTACACCGGCGGGTCCCAGTCCCCAGGCAGGCTTCAGCCGTCGTTGGTATATCAGGTTGTGATGCCATGGTCAAGGCTAGGAGGTGAGAGGCCCGAGGTCCGGTGAGAGCTCGAGAGGCGCGATGCTCACGAGGTCCCCCTTGGCGTGCAAGAAGCTGCCCAAGAAACGGAAAGGGGAGTGAAACTGCCAGAGTAGGAGTGTGAGGCTAGGGCGAGCGGGTTGCGAGTCCCATCTCACGGCGCGTGTGACTTATCTTTTAGCAGACTCGTCGTGATTTCCCTGAGTGGTGCCCATTCATGCATCTGTGGTAGCGTCACTAGGTGGGGCCCACGACGATCACCCTCTTCACTTGCTTGCCTAGGTGCTCTATGTCCTCGGGTCCCGGCCCTCGAGCAGGCCCGGCCGCCGCTGGTATGCCAGGTCGCAATGCCATGGTCAAGGCCAGGGGTGAGGGCTGGAGAGCCAGTAGGAGCTCCTGAGGTGCGATGCTCAGGACCCCCCTTTAACATGCAAGCGAATCACGGGGTAAGGTGGTGACCTTCGGGGTCTGCCCGTAGATTGGCCTCGGGTGAACCTGTAGGTTAGCTGGCAGGAGAGATTGTGATTCCTTATGGAGCAGACTGCCTATCCCTGGGCCCTTCATAGGAAGACGAAGGCATCGAGGACCTGGTGAGGTGGCGTGCACGAGGCGAGCCACGAGCTAGAGCTTGGTCCACGGGTTTGTCAGCATTGCAGGGACGTACCCGAGCACAAGCGACATGCCAACTTGGGTAGCCCCCGTTGCGGGACAGGCAGAGGACAAGCCAGCAAACATAAGGAGACCGTGAGGCTGTTAAGATTCGGAGCTAGCAGGCGATGATCATAGATAAGTTCATGGGAGATGGTTAGGCAACTCCAACGAATGCAAAAGGATACATGCCCAGGGACGGACCCACGCGACTTGGGGATAATGCAGCCCGAGGGGCGCCCCCAAACTAAACGAACTAAAAAGATGTCACCTGGCACCGTTGCCGAAGAGATGCTGGGGTAGCGGAAGATGTGCGTTGCCGAAGTCGTCCCTCACGAGCTGCCTTGGCCCTGAGCCTCTGGAGGCTTCGGGGGCCTGGGAGGCTCCTGAAGATGTATCTCCATCTCCGCCAGGATCACCTAGTGCCTATCCTCCCAAGCCGCCAGGACATCCTGTATGCAGTGCTGGAACGCCACAGTCGCGCTCGGCAAGCCGAAGGGCATGCGAATGTAGCTGTGCGGTGGACCCTCGCATCGACCGACATGGGACAGCCAAAAGAGCTGTCGAGATGCGGCCCTATTGAGCCCTGGGATGTCGATGCAGACGCGGAACTCCTTATCCTCTCCAGGGTAATGAGCCGCGCCCCGCGGTGGGCGGCGATCACCCTGCAGAACCCTTGCCTCTTGGATCTCCTCGACTGCCTTGCTGATGCACTCCTGAATGCCTGACGCCTTGCGCCCTGCACCTTTCCCTGGGAAGCGTGTATTGAAGCACACCTCCACATGGTGCCCGAGCACCTCCATCGCAACATTGGCTAGGTCTGAGGCCCTCTAGAGGAGAGCCCTCGAGCCCAGCTTGAGAGGGGTGCCGGGCACGCCTCCCTATGCGATAGGTGAAGGTGCCCCATCCAGGGATGCGCGGCTCAGCGTAGTGCTGTCGGGTGATGCCTTATCGTGAGATCCCTGACCCAGCTGCAGCTTCTTCATCTTGGGGGCGACCTCAGGAGGGAGGACACCACCCTCATCTTCGGGGTTCTCAAATGTTGCAGCCCGGTAGGCACGCTCGAGGGAGCACACCGCGTCCTTTTCCTTGCAGGCGGCTGTGGTGATGCCGCTGCTCCCTAGTATCTTGAGGTCGTTGCAGCCGTGGTGTGTTTCTGCCATGAACTGGGCCGGTGCTGGGTACCCAAGGATCACGTTGTATGGCAGACGAATGTCGGCGATGTCGAAGTCGATGAGCTCGGTGCGGTAGTTGTCGCGCTCGTCGAAGGTGACACGGAGATGGATCTGCCCTATCGGATGCGTGGAACCGCCGGTCCTAAGAACGGCTTGGTAGGCTGAAGCTGGTGATACGACACTTGGAGTCTGTTGAACGTCTGGACAGAGAGAACATTGAGCCCAGCTCCAGCATCAATGAGGGTCTTGGTGACGACCACATTGCTAATGACAAGCGAGCAGAGCATTAGGAGCGCGCCAGCAGTGGTCGCACACTTGAGCTGATCGGAGGAGCTGAAGGTGATGGTGTATTTGGACCACCTGAGCGGGCGAGTTGCATCGGGCTTGGGGAGCACTGCGTTCACCTTGCACGCGAACTGTTTGAAGATGCGGTGAGAGGCTGGGGCCTGAGAGCTGCCCAGGGTGCAAGCGATGGCTCGAGGCTCCTGGAATCCCCCAGCCCCCTCGTCCTGGTGATGATCTTCATTCCTTCTTTGCGGTGGAGGCAGTGGAGGAAGGGCAGCATTGCCCTGAGGCCGGTCCTCGCGAGGCGGGTCCCTCCAGGCACCCTGGCGAGGCTGGCCCTGCCAGCGGTCCTCCCGAGTTTGGTCGCACCACTCCTGGTAGTGGGTGCGGCCATCCCAGCGTCCTCTACCTCGGCCACCTCTGCGACCGTAGACTCGATCGTTGCGCTCGGGGCGTCGATCGAGGCTCCCGTTGCGGAGGGCCCTGAGCTCCTGGCAGTCATTGGTGTTGTGGTTGTGGACATTGTGGAAGACGCAGAATGGTCGGTTGCTCTTGAATGACTCGGGGTGGTCGCAGCCATGCTTCATCTCTGGCTCGACTGCAAGCACAGCTGTTCCCTTGCGCTTCATGTCCTTGGCCTTGGCCTTCTTGTCTTCTGGGTCAGCGTCAGGGAGCTCGAGGAGGAGACACCCCTCCTCAGCCCTCGCGCACTTGTTCACCGTGTTGAACATTTCTAGGGCTGTGCAAAGGTCCTCGTGAATGGAGAGCTCCTCCTTCATCTTGACGTCGTGGACGCCATTAGTGAACGCTGAGATGATCGCCTCATCCGACACCTTGGGGATCTTGAGGTGAACGTTGTTGAAGCGCTGGATGTACTTCTGTAGGATCTCCTAGCTTCTGCTTGATGCGTCATAGGTCACCCGCGGCCGACGGGCAGTCGCGAGTGCCTTGGAAGTCGGCGATGAAGCAGTCGCGCATCTCATCCCAGGAGGAGACAGATCCCACAGGGAGATTCCGGAACCAGGAGCGCATGCCATCCTCGAGGGCCAAGGGAAACCAGTTCACCATGATCTTCTCGTCGCCGCTGGCCGCCTTGATGCTTAGCTCATAGAGATGTAGGAACTCGGCGGGGTCAGTGGTGCTGTTGTAGCGTGGGGGCAGGTCAAGCTTGAACTTGCCCGGCCAGATGATGTTGCGAAGCTCCGGGGTGAACGCGCGACACCCTACTATGGTCACGGGAGCTTGTGGGGGAGGTGGAGCTTGGTCTTGGTGCCCACATGCCACCATCATCACAGGCGACACACGATCCTGGGTGTGGGGGTGCTGGAAGCACTCGAGCATCTTCTTGGGGCCGCTGCACCACTTGGCAGCTCGCCTCTTCGCATGCAGGTGCCTGGTGCGGCGGGTCACGTCGCGGTGCCACCCGCCTTGGTTCGACGATGGCGCCCTAGGCTGGAGGTGGGGGAGGTGCCCCGTGAGCCACGTCGCCCGTGAAAGGCGGTTGTTGAGGCAGCGAGCGGGCCGGTGCAGTGGAGTCTCCTGCGGCGCTGATGAGCTCGGTGATGCACTCGAGCCACTCCTCGTAGAGGTCATTGACTGGGCGGTGACGGAGGAGCTCCCTCGCCATGAGCAGAGCAGCTTGCGCGTTCGCCGGGCCGCGACACGCGTGGGAGGACGAAGCAGCCGGTCAGCGACGGAGTGGTGGTGCGCCTGTCACGGTGCACCGAGGGGTGCAGCGATGAAGCTTGCTGCTCATGGCTGGCAAGGCCCATGGCAGCGTTGGCTGCTGGTGACGGGGGACGACGAGGATAGCCGTCGCTCGTCGGGGCTGTCTCAGCGACGCGAGTGGCAAGCGCGGCCCGATACTCAGTGCGTGCCTGACGTGCGTCAGCCATGGAAGTGTCAGAGTAGCAGCGGATCGATCGACGAAAGAGAGGATCCGACGCACCCCTACCTGGCGCGCCAAATGTCAAATTTTGGGTTCCGCAAACCCTTGATAGGTTCGAACTCTGGGGTGCGTGCGGAGATCTCAACCTACCCAGCCGCCTACCTGCGATCTTCCTAAGCCTAGCGCGTCGAGCTCAAAGGGACAGAGAGACACAACAGTTTATCTTGGTTCGGGCCACCTTGCAGTGTACTACCCTACTCCAGCGTTTTGGGGGATTGCCTCGAAGGGCTGAGGATGAACTAGTATAGTGTTTGAACTGGCCTCAGGAGGTGAGGTGTTCTTGAGATCGAGAGAGAGCTGGTGAGGTGGAATGGCTTTGCCCTGTCCGTCCCCCCTCTTTGGTGGTGGCTAAGTCCTATTTATAGTGGCCTTGGTCCTCTTCCCAAATGTTGGCGAGAGGGGATCCCACAACGGCCAGATTTGAAGGGGGACAAGTAGTACATCCTATCCTGACTAAAGTGGTCTTTGCCTGTGAAAAGCCTCTGGTCGTGATGCTACTGTGGGCTCGGTGATGACCTCTGTCCTGCTGTCCTGGCGGTCTTGGTCTTATTGCACCAGAATGGAAACCTTTGGCTGATTCCTCGGGACTCCGCGCCTGCCGCTTGCCTCCTTTGCACCTAAGAGGAAACTGGCGCTCTGCGCCCACTGGCACCCGCCTGGCGCTCGCCTGGCCTTGGTCGTCATGGCTCACGTCAGCTGAGCCTCATGAGGTGCACCTTGGATAGAACTCTCCGCCCCTTGGGAGCCATCCTAAGGAGGACGATCCCCTCGGGGGTCTTGCCATCATCCGCCTCACGAGGCTTGGCCCCTCGCGAGGGTCTTGAGCTATTGATGCTGAAGCTGGGCCGACCAGGCCGCCGATGGAGCCGCGCAGTGGGCCGCAGGCAGGCAAGTCTGGGTACCCCATATCCAGAACACCGACAGCAAGGCCTCCTGCCTGGGAGCCTCCTAACTACTCCTGGTCGTCGGCGTCCGTCACGTAGTAGTAGGCACCCTCGGGATAGTAGAAGTCATCGGTGGTGACAGCGGTTTCAGGGGCTCCTTTATCTGGTTGCATCAAACGGATATGGGGGAAAAAAGAAAGCAAAGCAAATGTGAGTACTCATCCGAAGTACTCAGCAAGCAAGGATCTACACTACATATGCAACATTATCAAAGGAAGGTTGTATATGTGGACTGGGCTGCAGAAATGCCAGAATAGAGGGGAGAGCCTAGTCCTACCAAAGACTAGCATCTTCAGCGGTCTTGCAGCATTAGAAGAGTGCATACTAGCATAAAGTAAAGTAGTAGTAGTGTCATCAACCTCGCCCAGAGATCCTTCCTTGACTCCCAGAGCCATACTATCCATTTCTCATCTCAAGTATCCAGTTCTAGTTGTATCGATCGGGATACAACTCCAAGTGTCCGTTACCGTAGGACAGGCTATCGATAGATGTTTTCTTCCCTACAGGGGTGCACCAACTTAGCCACCACGCTTGCTTAACTCCGGCCGGACACACTTTACTGGGTCATGCTCGGCCTTGGCCAAACGATAAGCCGCAACCCGACCTAGGTCTAATAGAGAGGTCAGCACGCCGATCTACATCCTAAGCGCGCATGGGTCTCGAGCCCATCACCCTTTGCACTCCTGCATGTTGCGTACGCAGCCGGTGAGCAGACCTAGCTACCTCCTTCAAAAGGCAGGTGCTTACGCAGTCCAACCCGGCGCATGCCGCTTAGTCGCATGACGTCTATTAAGCTTCGGCTGATGTATACGATGCAGAACGCCCATACTATGCCCACGTGATGGTTTGTGCTATCAGGCCAGAGGCCCCACGGATCAAATATCCAAATCGTAGTGTATTAGGAGCGCGCGGTAATGAGCAGAGACTCACGATCGATGTGACCCCATCGCCCCGTCTCGAGGACTTGCGGCAAGGGCTAAGAATGCCCGGCCACACCACGTAGTTATCTTGCGGGCACCTTCCAGGTCAACCCGACTCCACATCGCTCGCATCACATGCTCGCACGGGTACCCGTCAGGGCCGACCCATCTTTAATCACTTTAATCAGTAACAATAGTAATGTAAAGGCAATCCGTATGGCTACCACATCAATAAGGAACCCGAGGCTTCACCCTCGTTGGATTCCCACTTGAACGTAAGAGGAAATCACCCTCGAGGTTCACACTTGAGGTGTTGCATGACAACGTCGTTATCAAAAGTGGAAAAGGAGGAATCACCCTCGATGACCACGGTCGGGTAACTACTCCACAGAGTTATCATCAGAAGTGCTAATGAGGTATCACCATCGGCACTCGATAGTAACGCTGTGGTGTCGTACAACTAAGGGGAGTGTTGTGTGGTGTCGGGGCCTGGTCTTCAATCATGTTGATCGGGTCTTCCAATAATCCAGCGGGGCAGTTGGGTCAACATGGGGTCTCTGATGGGTCTCTAACCAGCCTATACTAAGTAGTTTAGGATAAACATGTATGTAACAATAGCAGGGTACAAGATCAGGCTATGCATCAGAATAGGTAAAGCAGTAGCAATAGCAATTTCTAATGCAAGCATAAGCGAGAAGAGAATAGGTGATATCGGAATGTTCAAAGGGGGTGCTTGTCTGGTTGCTCGGCGGCAAAGGCAGGTTCGTCAGTGGTGTCGTCGGTGACATAGTCGATCACAGGGACAACATCGGTCTCAGGATCTATCAGAGAGAAGAGGGGGAAGAAACAGATAAATACACAATAATCATATGCAACATAGAGTATGCTATGCTAACATGCAGTGCAGGGTTGCCTAAAGATATGTCTAAGTCATTTAGTTGCTTAGGTTTTAAGTTGGATTTATTAACCGGTTCATATGCACTATTCATCTACCGAAAACGGGCTAAAAGTTATGGGTTCTGTTATGGCGCTGCTAGATGGAGGGCGCGAGAGGGCCGGCCGGGGGCCTTTTTGCCCACGGCTGGGCAAGAGGGAAGGGATTTCCTTCTTAATTCTTGCTTGATTAGATTGATACATCTCCTCTCTTTATATAGAGAGGTTTACTTGACTCCCAAGCAAGGCTTACTTGACCCCTAAGCAAACGACCCTTATCTCTAATTAACCCTAAGACTAATGGGCCCATTAGGCCCATTACGTACTCTAACACTACACCCCACCTGGACATGTAGCTTGTCCTCGAGCTGCAGCCTAACCAACTTATAATCATGACTCGACGCAACACAAACCTAACACCTAAAAACAAGCCTTTTACATCTCGGCTTGTGTTATTACTCTCAACCTGAAATAGACTAGGACGCTTTATTTTGGACGTGCACGTGTACAGCCACCTGGATCCCATGGACACCACCTGGACAAAAGGAGTGCATGTGTATGGCTGTTGGTCTGCACCACACATGGAAGAGTGGAGGGCTTGCGATGGAGAATGACGAGGAGGGGTGCGCCCCCCAACCGCCGATGTCGCAGACTTTGAGGTCGCTGCCCGCGGGGAAAACAGCATGCCAGCCGCCCGTGGGGGAAACTGCATGCCCAAGATCCCCGATGCAGCGGACGAGATCGAGGTGCTTTGCACAGCGAAGGGCAACTTGGAGGAGCGGTAGCTGCAGACCACGCATCTCCCGCACACGCCGACGCGCTAGGAGGCCGCGCGCAGCAGCCTGCAGCCTCACCACCGCCGACATGTGGCAGGTAGCAATCCAAGACGGAAGCGGTGACGGCGATGGCGGGGACTTGATCTGCTGGATGTGGACGCCCTGGGATGGCGGCGACACTGATGGGAACGAGGTCGTCGCACTCCCGTTGTAGGGCATCCCATACTGGGCGGCGGAGCTCACCGGCGGTGGCTGCTGCAGCTGCAGTGGCTGCTGCGGTGTTGTGCCGGGCAGCGGAAGCGGCTGCTGCAGCGGAGCGCCGGTCGCGGCGGAGGCCGCTAGGAGCGGCGGCTGCCACTGCAGCCAGGGTTGGGCGGTGGTGGCGATGGATGGCAGCTGCAGCGGCTGCTGCAGTGGCTCGGCGAGCGCGGCGAAGGCCGCCGGGTGCGGCGGCTGCCACGGCAGCCACGGCGGCGCGGGGGCGACGATGGGCGGCGCAACCGGGTGCGGCCCGTAGGACCCGAACAAGAACAGGTGGATCTCCTGGACCGCCTGGGTTAGGTCCCGCAGCACCTCGGACACCTCCTCCCAGGTGAGGACGATGGGGGCGGGCGCGACAGAGGATCCCGACGCGGGCAGGAGCGGGGTGACGGTCGTGGTGGTCGCCGGAGGCGACAAGGTGACCAGCAGCGGAAGAGACGGGCTTGGCGGCGGTGAAGACATGATCGAACCGAAGCTAGCTGATACCAAATTGTTATGGCGCTGCTAGATGGAGGGCGCGAGAGGGCCGGCCGGGGGCCTTTTTGCCCACGGCCGGGCAAGAGGGAAGGGATGTCCTTCTTAATTCTTGCTTGATTAGATTGATACATCTCCTCTCTTTATATAGAGAGGTTTACTTGACTCCCAAGCAAGGCTTACTTGACCCCTAAGCAAACGACCCTTATCTCTAATTAACCCTAAGACTAATGGGCCCATTAGGCCCATTACGTACTCTAACAGGTTCACCTCCATAGAGGGTTCCGACAAAGAAACAGAGGACACGATCAGATTTGTCTCGTCATTCTGAGAAACTTTCTTGTACAAAGTTTTTCGATCCGAGCTACAGTTTATTTTCTATGAATTTTCAAAGATTTAACAGTTTCTAGAATTTAATTATTTAACAGAAAAGGGAATTATGACATTAGCATGATGTAATGTTGACGTCAGCAGGTCAACAAGTCGGCTGACCAGGTCAAACCTGACCAGTGGGGCCCACATGCCAGCCACTGTTAATAAACAGAGTTTATATAAACCTAATATGAGGTTAAATAGCTATTGGGCCCCACATGTCAATCTCTAATTAGTAACTAATTAGGTTTTAATTATTAAAACATTTTAATTAATTAATATAGATGGTGGGGCTCGCGTGTCAGTGGCACTAGGTTGCCCAGCCAGCTTGTTGACTGGGTCCACCCAGTCAACGGGGCCCGTGGGGCCCGCTGGCAGCAACCCAGGGGTGGCCCCAGACCGTGCCATGTTGGCGCTGTCGCCAGAGCAACGCCGACGAGGCGAAACGTGGCGGCGCGACCATGGGGGTCGTCGGAAAAGACTACAGGGCACAGGGAAGAGCGTGGCTAGGCGCGTTCGAACGACCACTCGACCGCGCGTCGAATGGTGGTGGTCGGAGTTGGGAGCTACGCTGGTGACGCACTACGGCGAGCTACGGTGAGGACGATGCGGTGCGTTAGCGAGTGAACTGAGAGGCTGGGCAAGGCGTACACGTTGCAGCGGGGCCAACGGTCGTGAGCCCGTGACCATTTGGTCAACGAAAGCACGCCGGTGGCGAGCGGAGGCGGCGATGCATTCGGGCGCTCATCGAGATAGATGCTAAGGGGCAAGGGGAGGAAAGCAAGTGGCACGGGAGGCCTCAGCGGGCGGTCCTGAGCATGCTCGTGTGCTCAGGTGAGCACGATGATGCCCACAACGACTACGGCGAGCTATGCGGTGGAGCTCCATTCGGGTCCGAAAGGGAGGGGAGGCTACGACGTCGGAAATGCTCGGGAGAGAGGGGAAAGAAGCGCAGGCTCATAATGCTCCTGCATATGTGCTCAAGCATGCTCGAGGAGGGCTCGGTGTGGCGGAATTGACGGCGAAGCTTGTTGGAGCAGAGGAGGAAGACGACGACGACGTGGGCACTGCGGTGGCTCCGAGCTCCAACGTGATGCATCAGCCGAAGTAGCGGACATCGGTGATCCTCGGGGACACAGTGGGACGGCGGGAGGGGCACGATGGTCGTGGCTAGGCTGCATCCATGGCGACGTCGGGCGAGGTGGGGAACGAGGGAGAGAGGAGAAGATCTGGTGGGGAGAGGGAGAGGCGGAGTGGGGTGGCAGAGGAGCGAGGTGAGTGGAGGCAGGCATCAAGGAGGCGGGGAGGCGCGGGGGCCTTATCTGTCGTCGTCCTCGGAGAGGTGGTGCGGCTGGGCGCGCTTGGCCGTGCCCCGGTCGGTTGCACAGGGAAGGCGACCGGGGAGGCAGGCTGGCTCGGGCGAGGTCAGGTGGGCCAGCTGGAGTGGGCCGAAGCCCGGGGGGTCCAGGGGTTGTGGCCCTTTCCTCTTCTTTTCTTTCCTTTTCTATTTTTCTTTTTAATAGCTTTTGCCCCTTTTTTACTTTTAGCCACAATTGACCTTGGAAAAATAAGCCACTGGCCAAAACAATTTCAAAGGATTATTGTGCACTGCGACAAAAAGATTGGAGGCTTTTGAAAAAGGTTACAATTTTTATAAATTAAAAAGGCATTTACTTTAACGCTTAGGTCATTGTTTTAAGTAGTTTAGGCCACTTAAAACATTTTGCAACAAATGTTGGATCACCACAAATATTAGTTATGGATTATTTGGCACATGATGAACATTTTAGTTTTCATGTTTGAGCAGTTTTGAATTCCGTTCATAATTTCAAATTGAATTCAACTGGAATTTGAAAGAGGTATTAGACAATGATGATCAAACACTTGTTTAGCAAAAAGATTAACTTAACCCCAAGGGTTACTATAGCATCATTACATAGGGGTGTTAAAACTCCCCTCCTCTAAAATAAATTCTCGTCCCGAGAATTCAAAGGTAGAAAGGAAAAGATCGGGGATATTCACCACGGAGGTTATCCTCGTGTTCCCAAGTGGCTTCATCTTTAGTACGATTTGACCATTGCACCTTGAGGAACTTGGTAACCTTCTGGCGGGTTCGGTGTTCAGCTTCTTCAAGAATGCGGATCGGATGCTCTTTGTAAGTGAGATCATCTTGCACTTAAATCATCTTGAATTCAACTGGAATTCGAAAGAGGTATTAGACAATGATGATCAAACACTTTTTTAGCAAAAAGATTAACTTAACCCCAATGATTACTGTAACATCATTACATAGGGCTGTTACAAAATAATGGCAAGCAAATCCTAACAAAATAAAATGACGCTCCAAGTAAAACTCATATCATGTGACAAATGAAAACATTGCTCCAAGTGAGGCTACCAATAATGTTGAAGACGAAAGAGAGGATGCCTTCCGGGGCATCCCCAAGCTTAGTTGCTCAGATCTTCCTTGGATATTATCTTGAGGTGCCTTGGGCATCCCCAAGCTTAGGGTCTTCTCTCTCCTTATTCTCCTCATATCGACATCTCACCCAAAACTTGAAAACTTCAATCACACAAAACTTAACGGAACTTTGCGAGACGGGTTAGTATGATAAACAGCAAACCATTTCACTTTGGTACTGTCAAAGACAAGATTCATAATTGTTTCCACACAATTCTTACTGTATCATATCATTTCCACAATTTACGTTGAGCAATATAAGCCATAGAAACTAGGAAACAAGCAAACTATGCATTGAAAACAGAATCTGTCAAAAACAGAATAGTCTGAAGTAATCTGTACTCCAACCATACTTATGTAACTCGAAAAATTCTGAAAAACTAGGACAACGTAGAGAATTTGTATATCTATCACTTGTAAAACATTCAGATCAAAATCACGTTCCAGTGAATTTTCAAATTTGCTGGACTGAGCGCAAAAGTTTCTGTTTTTGCACAGAATCAAGTCAACTATCATCCACACTATCCCAAAGGCTTTACTTGGTACTTTATTGAAACAAAAGCAATAAACATGATTACTACAGTAGTATAATCATGTGAACACACAAAAACATTAGGTAAAAGTGTTGGGTTGTCTCCCAACAAGTGCTTTTCTTTAATGCCTTTTAGCTAGGCATGATGAGTTCAATGATGCTCGCGTAAAAATAAGGATTGAAACATAACAAGAGCATCATGAATCATAAGTTCCTCTCTCATAATAATTTTTAGTAGCATCATGAATATATTCATCCATATAACCATCACATAAAGCATTCTTTTGATGATCCAAAAGCATAGAAGATTTATTACTCTTTATGGCATACATGTCATCATAATAATCATCATAGATAGCAACATTATTGTCATAGTCAATTGAAACCTCTTCCAAAATAGTGGATGTATCACTAAATAAAGTCATGACCTCTCCAAATCCACTTTCATCAATACTGTAATAAGATTCAACACCCTCCAAAATAGTGGGATCACTACTACCTAGAGTTGACATCTTCCAAACCCACTTTCATCATTGTAATCATCATAAATAGGAGGCATGCTATCATCATAATAAATTTTCTTATAGAAAGTAGAAGGAATCAAAGGATCATATTCATTATGCAAAGCATCCCCAAGCTTAGGACAAGCATTATTTTCAGCAAATAAATCTTAAAACATTTCATACTCAACAAACATAGCATCCCCAAGCTTGTGGTTTTGCATATCATCATAATCATTCTTATCAATAGCATGAATGGCACCAATAGTATAGTAAACATTATTATCATATTCTTCCAAGCAAGTGCCACAAAGATTTTCAAGATCATAAGAGACATCATTGTCTTCCCAATCATAATCATCACAACAAGTAGTAGGCATCACAAAATCATACTCAATTTCATCATCCTCCATCAACACATTTGATTAACTTTCATAAGGCACAATGGTGATAGGAGCAATATTACTTGGGAGAGTTACCTTTTTACCTCTACTTTTTCTTATTTTCTTCTTCTTCTTCACCACCTCACGTGTGGGTTTAATCAATTTTTTCAAGCTTCTTGTTGAAGAGATTATTTGGATAGGAAGCTCCTCCTTGTTACCTGATTCATCATAAGAAACACTAGGAGGGTATTGGGAAATATTTTCCATTTTATTAGTACTCTCTTCATACTCTCTTTGTTTTCTTGCCTTTAGATAGTTGGCAATATAAGGATTCTCAATGCAATTTACCGCACAAAACATATAAATTCCCTCTAGATCAAAATCAAGAAATCTATTGAGATTAAATTTTGGAATACCCTTAGTTATACGTTTCATTTCTTCATACCCCAAAAGAAGACTAAGCTCTTTATGATGCTCAAGGGTAATCAAGTTATCACAATTTTTGGACACGATTTGATCATGAAACAATTTTCATTGGAGATTTAAATGACCTCATTCATTGCAAAGTTCACAAGGATGGCAAAAAAATTAAATCTTTCAACACAATCATCTAGCCTCTCTTGCAACTTTTTCATTTCTAAATATCTATGCTTCTTACAAAATTTATCTTCCCTTTTTGGTGTGTGTTTGCACTCCCAGTTCACTCCGCAAAAATTGAAATTCTTATGGGAGACATCATTACCATGACTAATGCAATCATCATTAACATCATGGATATTCAAAGAATTCATACTAGCAATATTGCAATCATGCCCATCATCCAATGTTTTTATGCCATAAATTTTGTTGAATTCTTTTTCTAGCAATTGAGCACAATTATCGGAATCCTTATTCTCAAGATAGACATGATAAAGATAAAGAACAACCTGAGGTAACCCAATCTCCATTTTTTGTAATTTTCATTTTATAAGCCAAACTAGTGATAAAACAAGAAACTAAAAGATTCAATTGCAAGATCTAAAGATATACCTTCAAACACCCACCTTCCCGGCAACTACGCAACTTTATTCTTGTAGACTCGTGTTGGGCCTCCAAGCACAGAGTTTTGTAGGACAGTAGCAATTTTCCCTCAAGTGGATGACCTAAGGTTTATCAATCCGTGGGAGGCGTAGGATGAAGATGGTCTCTCTCAAACAAAGAGAAGAACGTGCATCAACCCCTATGCATAGATTACCCCAATGTCACCTTGGGAATCGGCGAGTTGAGTGCCAAAACATATATCAAGTGAATCAAAATAATGCCCCATTGTAACCACGGGTATTCATATGCAAGACATATACCAAGTGTCCTCAAATCCATAAAATTATTCAATCTGATAAAACGAAATCTCAAAGGGAAAACTCAATTCATCACAACAATATAAAGAGGGGAAAACACCATATGATCCAACTGTATTAACAAAGCCCGTGATACATCAAGATCATGAGATCTCAAGAACACGAGAGAGAGAGAGAGAGAGAGAGAGAGATATTAAACACATAGCTACTGGTATAAACCCTCACCCCGAGGGTGGACTACTCCCTCCTCATTATGGTGGCCGCCGGGATGATAAAGATGGCCACCGGTGATGATCTCCCCCTCCGACATGGTGCCGAAATGGGGTCTAGATTGATTTTCGTGGATACAGAGGCTGGCGGCAGAGGAACTTCCCATCTAGGGTCTTCGTGAGGGTTTTTGGAATATTTGACGATTTATAGGGCGAAGAGAGGGTGCGGGAGGCCACTGAGGTCGGCACAACCCAGCGGGGCGCGCCCTGGTGGGTTGTGCCCCCCACGGGTGTGGCACCTTGGCTCAGAGAAACTGGAACACCCCGTATTCCAGCCCAGAGATCGAGGAGAAGTCTCTGGAATACGACATTGCTTGACATAGAACAAATTAGCTCTTATTACAAAGGATAAATACACAGGTCTGATGTTTCAAAGGTTCACATCAGCACGGTGACACTACGCCTGCGATACTACGCTTGCTCTATGCTAGCAGCGGAACAACTCGTAGCAGCGGAAATCTTCTAGCAGCGGAACAACGACGAAGGTAGTGAACTCCACTCCACAGGGACTCTGGCTGGGACACGATCTAGCTCGCACGAACGGAAACCACGATAAGCAATCAAGCAATCATGACATCACCTGCAATCTGGCATGACATGCCAGGTCAGTACATTGAATGTACTTGCAATCTCACAACAACCAAAAACATCAAGGCAAGACAACAACATAGCATTAATCAGGTTAATTAAATTAATAGCTACCATGATGAAGCAACTAATAATCACGATATGAACTACTAGAATATTGATAAGCCATCATCTCAGATCTCAAGTACCACATGAACCATCTCACACTTGGCTAACCGGCCAAGAAATATACCATCTCGATCACCTCGTGACCAAAACAAAACGGTGATCACTCACGGATCACAAACGGAACCACACTGGGTTCAACGGGTTACCTCGTAACCAAACAGTGATCATTCACAGATCACAAACGGAACATCCACATGATCACCTCGTGACCACATCACAAACTGAATGATCCTTCTCAAGATCATCCCAACATCATCATCATCATCCTGCCAAACTGTTACAGCTCACAATATCAACATATACATCACCTATAAGTCATTCTGTCATGTGAGTGTTGATCGAATGGTGTGACCTAGTACGAACTTATGCCCATGAACACGGACGCGGATATCGATAGATTAAACACACACACTCTGCAGAGGTAGCGCACTTTACCCACACCACAAAACCCATGGCCTCGCACTCCCATTCGGGTGGACCAACGACGTTCCGACAAAACTAATCTACTGCCATGACGCTCTCCCGTCCACTCCGACTCACTTCCCACTGGGCTAAGTCATGGGTGGCCCTATGTCTACCTAAGACACCAACGGCCACCGTCGTGGAAAAACAAAACGGTCCCAAACAGGGACAAGAGCTCTCAATACCAACTACGGGCACACAAGGTTATGTCTGCTTACCGGGCCACCGCATGCCCATAACCTTCCCTCGTTGGAGGCACCGGCGAGAGGCACGACAATAGATCGCATTAGGGCCTTCCCATAAAAGGCAAATGTGGTTGCATTGGAAAAGCCCGGTTCGGTGGCACCTGACCAACTTAATGACGAAATTTATCCCCAAAAATATAACTATGATCACTGATACTCTGATATCAACTATCAAACTGTAATCCCAGTCATAGCAATATCCAACAAATAATCTAAAGCATACCAGCATCATATTTAAAATGCTCCGAGGGTAGCATAACATTTATATCATGATGAATCCAAAAACAATAGTCCTACTACTCCAATAACAAGAACAAAGCTATCCAGCTAAGATCCACACGTAAACATCATCTCCGAAATTAATACTCCAAGCAACAGTAAAAGAACATCAACTAGCATCATGAAAATAGTCATACTAACCACTAATAATCCAAAGGCAGCATGACATCCAAAGTAATACTCCAAAGTATAATAACAGATATCATAATGAAAACATTCATAATATCAACCACTAATACTCCAATTGCAACATGATACTCATCAACTACAAGCATAACTCCTAGTAATCCAAACAATAGCATGGCAACATCAAGATCTAAATAATACTCCGAGAAAAGGCCATGCACAAAGTCATGTAGCCAAAGCAATATTTTAAACAAGTTCAAATAGACTAAACCATGTCACTGCATTACAGTGATGCAAATGGAGGGTGTGGCTTGCCTGGGGTGGAAGAAATCACCGGGAGAACGTGCGAGAAACTCGCAGAAAGAATTGCCGGAAGACGTTCACTCTCGGAGGGGGGCTGAATAAGGGCAGGGAAAAAATGATAATTTTCACAATGTCAAACCATAGTGAAAATGAAACCAACAGAATGGGATCGATGAAACGAAGAAGTAGGCTTTGGATTCACCTCAAACGGAGTTGCGAGCAAAAAAGTTATAGCCCGACGAAGTTCAGGGACCAATCTATAAAAAGAATCTCTACAAACAGGCCCCTGAGCTGAAAAATAGAAAGCGCTTTTTAGGAAATATGCTTTTGGGATAGTGAAGACGTATTCTAAGCCGAAGTCAGAGAACTTTACGCTTTCACTGAAACAAAAGCGTAAACCAGAGAATACGCTTCCACTTATCCATGTGGACACTGGCGGGGCTGGGCTTGGGGTCACTGACGTGCGGGTCCCACGGGGTGGGGCCCGTCACTTATCCACGTCGGCGCCTAGGGTGAATGCCCTGTTAGGCTGACTAGTGGGGTCGAGGCGACGCGAGGCCCGCCTGGCCTGGCTCGGTCGTCTTCTTCCCCCGCTCCCCCGACCAGAAGCAGAGGAGAGGCAGAAGAGCTCCTCAAGCTCAGGGAAGAGGTTGGGGAGGGCTCTAGGAAGGAGGGGAGGTTGATGAACTGCTCGGGAGGCCTCGGGTGGCCTTAAATAGGCACGAGGCAAGGAGGCCGAGCTGGCATCGCCGTGGATACGTGTCCGTCGCCGCGGACGCGTGTGCACGCGCATGAGCTCGGGGTTAGGCGACGAGAGGGAATAGGAGGGAGAGCTCACGGGGAAGAGACTGCCAAGGGAACGCAGGGAGGAAGAAGACGGCGAGCTCCGAGCCAAACCGCCACTGTTCGCCCGTGGGCGCGCGGTGGCTTGCGTCGGTGAGGAAGCTTCCGGAGGGGGAGAGGGGTCCAGAGGAACAACGACGACAAGATGAAGCCAAGGGACATGCTCACGCGCGCTAAGACAATGAGCAAAGGAGGGACCTGAGCAAAAGGACATTCTAGACACGCTCATGGAATGCGAAAATGGCGGTCACCGCGGTCGCTGGTGCACACAGTGCCACAAGCTAAGCCAAATGATGTCTGGGGTGGAGTCCTTCCTGGGTAGGTTGCAACTGATGTGGTAACTTGGTTAAAGACGCTGTGGTTAAATGGTAGTCATCGTCTGAAGTTTACTGCAGTAAACTTGGCTGTGCACTGGTGATTGATACATCTCCATCGTATCTATAATTTTTGATTGTTCCATGCCAATATTCTTCAACTTTCATATACTTATGGCAACTTTTTATACTATTTTTGGGACTAACATATTGATCCAGTGCCCAGTGCCCGTTCCTGTTTGTTGCATGTTTTATGTTTCACAGAAAACCAATATCAAACGGAATCCAAACGGGATAAAAACGGACGGAGAATTATTTTGGAATATTTGGGATTTTCCGGAGGAAGAATCAACGCGAAACAGTGTCCGAGGTGGCCACGAGACAGGGGGCGCGCCTGGCACCCTCGTGGGCCACCTGTAAGGCGGTTGATGCCCTTCTTTTGCCGCAAGAAAGCTAATTTTATGAGAAAAATTGGGGCAAAAGATTCACCCCAATCGGAGTTACGGATCTCCGGATATAAAAGAAACAGTGAAGGGGCAGAATCAGAGAACGGAGAAACAGAGAGAGACAGAGAGATATATCCAATCTCGGAGGGGCTCTCGCCCCTCCCACACCATGGGAGCCAAGGACCAGAGGGGAAACCCGTCTCCCATCTAGGGAGGAGGTCAAGGAAGAAGAGGAAGAAGGGGGGCTCTCTCCCCCTTGCTTCCGGTGGTGCCGGAACGCTGCTGGGGGCCATCATCATCACCGCGATCTTCACAAACACCTCCACCATCTTCACCAACATCTCTATCACCTTCCCCCATCTATATCCAGCGGTCCACTCTCCCGCAACCCACTGTACCTTCTACTTGAACATGGTGCTTTATGCTTCATATTATTATCCAATGATGTGTTGCCATCCTATGATGTCTGAGTAGATTTTCATTGTCCTACCGGTGATTGATGAATTGCTATTACTACAAAAAAAAGACACATCCGTGACATATTGGGCCGAACGAATTTTTTTTCTGTCATACATATGACACTTCTATGACGATAATTGTGACAAAACCCGGTATCATCATAGATGTGGTGGGCTCCTACTTCTATGACAAAAAATCATGACAGAAAATGGGCTTTCCGTCCTAGGCGGGCCGGAGACGCAGCTGCATGACATTCTTTGGGCCGTCCATGACGGAAAAAACCGTGGTAGAAGCGAGGGGGAGGAAAATTTCAGGGAGTTGCCGGTTATGATGGGAGAGCGATGCGCGTTTCTCTCGTACAGGTACGTGCGTGTGTGTGAGGCGTTGGCTCTAACTGAACCCGAGCGAGGCGTTGGGCTCTCACGGAACCCGAGCAATTGCACTGCAGGCTACGCGTTACTGAACCCAAGCGATCGATCGATGGCTGTTAACTGAACCCGATGGAGCGATTCCTTCGCTACTGCTGCTAACTGAAGCCGATCGATGTTGCCTCTGGGATGAACAATGAGCGTTCCGGGGGGGGTTTGGATGAACAGTGAGGGGTGGCGTTGCCTCTGGATGAACAGGAACCCGTGGTGTGGAGGGCTGGATGAACAGTAGACGGTGGAGGGGTGGCCGTGGAGGGGTGGTTGAACATGACCCCGTGATGTGGAGGGCTGGATGAACAATAGACGGTGGAGGGGTGCCCGTGGAGGGGTGATTGAACAGTAGCCGCTGGAGTAGCGCGCGGTGGAGGCTGGATGAACAGGAGCCCGTGGAGGCTGGAGGAGGTCGACGGTAGCCCGTGGAGGCTGGAGGAGGTCGACGGTGGAGATGAACAGTATCCCGTGGAGTCCTGTTTTGCGGTACGCCACACCCCTCCCCCCCCGTTTCGACCGTAGCACTCCAACACAAGTCCGTTTCGTCCATTTTGCGGTACGCCACACCCCTCCCGATCAACAGGACCCCCATTTCGACCGTAGGAGGTCCGTTTCCTCCGTTTTGCGGTACGCCACACCCCTCCCGATCAACAGGACCCCGTTTCGACCGTAGGAGGTCCGTTTCATCCGTTCTGCGGTACGCCAGGCCCCTCCCGATCAACAGGACCCCGTTTCGACTGTAGGTGGTCCATTTCATCCGTTCTGCGATACGCCAGGCCTCGTTTCCATCGCCTGTTCCGTCCAAGCTGGTTGGCTCCCACGCATTCCGTTGCCTCCCGATGAACACGACGCATTCCGTTGCCTCCCCATGAACACGACGCATTTCATTGCCTCCCCATGAACACGAGCCCTCACCGTACATATGCGCGACTAGGCATTCAAGACCCCGCCCGTATGTACACATACGTGGCCGTATTTTCTTTCTTGCACCCTGGCCGCTGTACGTACGTGTACATGCTACGTGCGCGCCTCTACTACGACACATACGCGCCTCTACTATGACACGTGCGCGCCTCTACATCGACCAGTATATATGTACGTACAAGTTCGCGACCAAAATGACAACGCTACGTACGCTTCGATCAGGTGGGCCCCGACTGTCAGGCAGTTCCTTGCGTGCGAAAATGTAGCTGGTGGGTCCCAGCAGTCAGAGGGGCGAATCGTTTTTTTTTTGCCCAGACGCACTTCCTTTGCGTGCAAAGATGTAGCTGGTGGGTCCCAGTAGTCAGGGGGGCGAATCATTTCTTTTTGCCCGGACGCACTTCCTTGCGTGCGAAGATGTAGCTGGTGGGTCCCAGCAGTCAGGGGGCGAATCATTTTTTTTGCCCGGACGCACTTCCTTGCGTGCGAAGGTGTAGCTGGTGGGTCCCAGCAGTCACGGGGGAAACGTTTTTTTCGCGAAATATGGTCGCCCGTCCGGTGGTCCCCGCTGTCTGGTGGAGGAATAATAATTTTGCACGTAATAAGGAGGCACTTCCTTGTTGCGGCCGTGGACCCAGCTGTCAGCCTCTCCACGTACAGTCCACGTCCGATGGAAGCCGTTCCTTGACCACGTTTACCACGCCGCGCCGAGAGCACCAGGGCGGTGGACGACGACGAGGCCTAGGAAGGGGACGACACAGAGCCGGGGAAGATGCGACAGTGTATGCCCACGCGTAGAGGAGTACGAGGGTTCACTGGTTCGCTGCGGTGTGAGGCTGCCATCGCCGCGGAATAACAGGGGGTGTGGGTGAGTAGAGGGATGGCCTGGCCAGCGGTGGGAGTAGTAGGGGGCGGTGAGGCCTCCGCCGCATCGCAGCCGGCCACGGGAGGCAGGAGCACGAGGCACGACCGGCGCTGGTTTGGGTGGCTGGAGCAAGAAGACCAGAGGTTGAAGAAGCACTACGGCCGTTGGATGGACATCGTACGGTCACTGGAGCTAGAATCGTGCATATTGACTAAGTTGACAAAGCCCTCCGTCCCCGTCAACTTAGTAGGCCCACAAGTCAGCCTACCACTATACTGGGTCCCAGCTAACAGGAAGAGTATTCATTTTTTGTGCGTAATAAGGAGGCACTTCCTTGCGTGCAAAGATATAGCTGGTGGGTCCGAGCTGTCAGCGGCGGTAATTTTTTTTTCACGAAATACTAAGGCCCTTTCGATGGGTCCCTAATGTCAGGTGGACGAATCATTATTTTGCGCGTAATAAGGAGGCATTTCCTTGCGTGCGGCCGTGGACCCAGCTGTCGGCCTCTCCATGTACAGTCCACTTCAGATGCATGTCGGTCGTTGACCACGTTGACCAGGCCGCGCCAAGAGCACTAGGGCGGTGGACGATGGCGAGGCCTAGGAAGGGAACGACACGGAGGCAGGGAAGACTCGGTAGTTGTTTCCCACACGGATGGGAGTATGCCTAAACGAGGGTTTACTGGTTCGTCTGCCATCGCCGGAGAATAACAGCAGGTGTGGGTGAGTAGAGGGATGGCTAGGCCAGTGATGGGAGTATGGTGGGGCGGTGAGGCCTGCGCGGCAGCACAGCCAGCCGTGGGGAGGAGGGAGCAGGCAGTCCCGCTGGCGCTTGTTTGAGCGGCTGGAGCAGGAAGAGCAGAGATTGAAGAAGCACGACGGCCGTTGGATGGCCATCCAACAGTCACTGCTTGTGCGTCAACCTTTTCTTTAGGAAAGCCTCAAATTTGTGGAAAACAGCATACAACCCATCTGCCATTATTTCTAATAATTTACAGCCCATTTGCTAATTCTTAAGTTTTTTTTGAGCCCATATTCTTTTTGTTAGCATTACAGCCCATATTGTGGCCACAGTTAAAAAATTATATGAAATTTTGCATATTTCGGTGCGGTCCGAACTGTTTTTAATCCCGAAATTTCGACTCACATTCAAACTAATTTTAAAACTAAATGTATATCAATATAAAATCCAACAAATTCTCCACGCATAAAAATTAATGTAATTTAAAATCTTGAAATGTACGAAAAGATATTTGAGACTAATTGTCGCTTTGATGTGTTTTAAAAATGTACAACCCATTTCTCATTACTGATGGTCCATTTTCTCGGCCAGCCGAATGAAAGCTCTCCTCGTCTTGAAAGATTTGCAGCCCAACAGGCCTGACAAAGCGACTTACTTGGCAAATCACAAAAAAACTGGGCTGTGGCCGTGGACCCAGCTGTCAGCCTCTCCATGTACAGTACTCTTCCGATGGAAGTCGTTCCTTGACCACGTTGACCACGCCGCGCGGAGAGCACCACGGCGGTGGACAACGACGAGGCCTAGGAAGGGGACAACGCGGAGCCGGGGAAGACGCGGTAGTGGAAGCCCGCACGGAGAGGAGTACGAGGGTTCACTGGTTCGGCTGCGGTGTGAGGCTGCCATCGCCGCAGGGCCTGGCCAGTGGTGGGAATAGTAGGGGGCGGTGAGTCCTCCGCGGCAGCATAGCCGGCCACGGGAGGCAGGAGCATGAGGCACGACCGGTGCTGGTTTGGGCGGCTGGAGCAAGAAGACCAGAGGTTGAAGAAGCACTACGGCCATTGGATGGACATCGGATGGTCACTGGAGCTAGAATCGTTCATATTGACTAAGTTGACAAAGCCCTTCGTCCCCGTCAACTTAGTAGGCCCACAAGTCAGCTTCCCACCAAGGTGGGTCCCATCTAGCAGGGGGAGTATTCTTTTTTGTGCGTAATAAGGAGGCACTTCCGGTGGGTCCGAGCTGACAGCGGGG
>NC_057810.1:560211571-560228389 GCF_018294505.1 Triticum aestivum | reverse complement strand
TTTTTCGCGAAATACGGTGGCCCGTCAGGTGGGTCCCAGCAGTCAGGGGCAAACATTTTTTTCGCAAAATACGGTGGCCCGTCCAATGGGTCCCTGCTGTCAGTTGGAGGAATCATTATTTTCCGCGTAATAAGGAGGCACTTACTTACTGCGGCCGTGGACCCAGCTGAGACTCTCCACGTACAGTATACTTCTGATGGAAGTCATTTCTTGACCACGTTGACCTCGCCGCGTTCCGTTGCATGCATGCGTACATGGGCGTGGTGCGTCCCCACTGTCAGCCTCTCACGTACAGTCATCTTCCGATGACTCTCGGTTGTTGAGCATGTTGACCACACCGTGCCGAGCGCACCCAGACTGGAATGACCCGGAGATGGGGAAGACGGGGCAGTGGAGTCGCAGATGGAGAGGAGTGGGAAACTTCACTGGTTCGGGTGCGCGGCAGCACAGCCGCGGTGCCGCCCACGGGAGACAGGAGCAAGAACAGATGTTGAAGAAGGAGCACGGCTGTTGGATTAACATCCAACGGTCCAGCTACTAGAATCATTTGTTGATTAAATTGACAAAGCCGTGCGTACACGTCCGCTTAGCAGGCCCACAAGTCAGTCACCAAATCTGACGGGTCCCAGCTGTCAACGGGATGAATAATTTTTTTCGCAAAACAAGGAGGCACTTCCTTCCGTCCGAAGATACAGCCGGTGGGTCCCAGCTGTCAGGTGTAGGAAACATTTTTTTCAGCTTAATAAGGAGGAACTTTCCTTGCGTGCGACCATGGACCTCGTGGGTCCCATCCCTCAGGCTCTCCACATACAGTCCTCTTCCGATGACTCTCGTTTGTTGATCACGCCGCATCAAACACAGCGAGGCGGTGGACGATGGCGAGGCCCCGGACGGGAACGACTCGGAGATGGGAAGACGTGGCAGTGGAGTCGCAGATTGAGAGGAGGAGAAGGGTTATAACTGGTTGTGTTGCAATTCATATCAAACTCAGGTTCACAGGACACGTTCATATTCATAGCCAACATTCACTATCAACAACTCAAAAGATTCATATATACACAAGCTCAGCATATCTATGCATCCAAATGATTGATAGATCACACGACAATATTCATACATAATTCACAAAAAGATTCAGATATACACATGTTCAGTATGTTTATGCATCCAAATGATTGAGATCATAGCCAATATGATCCATGGACGAACTTTAATTACCTAGGGTACAGACTGGTAAATGGTGTTCAATCAGAGGTACTTCTTGCTAAAATTAGTTCTTGTACGAGTAAACTTTTGAGTACATAAGAGGCAGCACAGACAATCTGAACTTTGCTTGTAGGTTTATCCTCAAATAGTGGCCTCGTGCCGACGGAGGTTTGAGCAACTTGGCCACTACTTTCATCCAACTAGTTTACTGGCTCATCTTGGTCCTGTATCTCGCCAAAATTCTACATTGCAGACGAGAAAGGAGGCGGTTGAGAAAATGAACCACCCAAATTTTTTGTGCAGTTCAAGTGAAATGGAGCATCCTTGGCGTGCAGACTGATTAAGTCCCAGATGAATATACATGTCAACCAACTTGTCTGGAATCTTTAGACTCCATGTCATATAGTTCGCTACCATATGTGCCGATAACCAAAAGGCACAAGTTGGGACCAAAGACCGGACTGCGTTTTTCTGGGCTATGCACCAAGCAATATTTTTGGCATTCACTCTCCTAATACTTGGAGTTTGACAATTGGTTGACGCTGGTTGATACTCGAATGAATATAGGCACTTCTTGTCAACATCGATGCTTGTCTGAGTGAACTTTGGAGTACATAGCAGCATCATAAGTACCTGTCCATCTGATCATTTTGTGCAGTTCTACTGAAATCACCCGATGTGATGATTTGCCTGCGAGTTCAGGCTCCAAATTACTCCTTTATGAAATCGGCAAACAGTAGCACAATACCAAATTACCAATACATATGACAGGCACAACAATCAGGATAAAGACCAGTACCAACCTGTGTGAGGTAGCATATCAATTACTATTTCCTTTGACTGGAAGCTGAGATAAGCCAAGCGACTGACAGCAAAGGAAGAAAGCAAGCAGAGATTAGCGACTGACAGGAAAGGACGGAAGCTGTCGAGGCAATGAAGCACCCAAAGTTTTTGTGCAGTTCCACCAAAATCAAGCATCCCTGTTGACACATATATTGAGAGAGTGAGATTACTGTAATAGTGGGACTAGTTGATGAAACATACACTAACAAATAGAAGCACCCTCATTATCTTAATGGGCAAAGTTAGCAACATAGTAGTATTGCTTAAAGAGAGGTATTAGTTTATTTAATCTGTGACAATTAGCTCAACTCAACACTCAAAGCATTGCCATTTATCATAGGTTGCAAAACTTAAAAGTGCAAAGATACAGGAGTTTCTCATGACAGTAGCATGATACAAATAGAGATGACAACAAACTAATATGGATGAAGGCCTTAGGCCCGTACCAACCTGAGAAAAAAAAGCTTATTCATGTAGTCCCATAAGAGATGATAAAGCACTCACTGGAATCACACAATAGTATATATTTTTGTGCACTTCAAATGTATGGTTGAAATCACTCTTGTTTACCAGTGCTGAGATTATATCGAAAGATTATCAAGAACTTCCAGCAGAGTTAAAGCACTGGCTGGGATACAGTTCATTGTATTGTCTTGTGTAGTTCCACTAAAATGTATGATTGGCACAACATGATCCCTGTTTGCACAAGTAGGAACAAGGTGAAACCTTCATTATCTTAGTGAGAAAGGATAGGAAGACATTAGCATATTACTCAAACAGTAGCATCATATTCATGATGGACAATACCCAAAACATTGCCTCATTGAACCAATGGCAATAAATTGACATGCAAAACAATAGCACTATTATGTCATGACACTAATAATATTCCCTCCCTGCTCCACCACATGATTCACCTCCATAGACAAACATTCACACGTACATGATTCAGCATAGGGTCCTACTAAAGATCTGTTTAACTCCAACAGGAAAATTAGGCAGTAATAAATTAGTGGTACTTAAGTGCTCCTAATTAATTAAGTGAGACAGCAGAAGTGGAAGGGCTCCCTGGAGGATCGTCTCACATGTAAGGTAGTTGTTGCCGGAGCCCTTGAATAGCCTCGACTGAGGCCTCTGGCTTCAGCAAGATCGCCTTGGCACTGTTTATTCTTCTTCTTCTTCCTCTTCATGCTATGTTTCTCTTTCTCCTCACCAGTTGAACCAAGTACATGATTGGCCTTCTAATTCAGAATTGGTTTTGTCAGTGAGGAAGTACAAGTGTACTAGTAAAAAACAGCATTATTTTCTCATGGTAGTCGGAAAATAGAGATGAACACATGCATTAAATATCATTCTTACCTAAAGGAAGGTTATGGCACCAATATGGATGATGAGGATTGGAACACAGATCTCCCTTTGTGCAGTTCCACCAAAATGAACCAACTGTTCCATCTGACATTCCAGTTAAACAACACAAAAGTCACTTCTTTTAAGAAGAGTTTTGTGCAGTGCACCAAAAGGTCACAATAGCAACCAGGTGAATTGGATATCCCTGTTTGCACAAAAAGGCACAGAGGAAACAGTTAGAGTCTCAAACAATTACAGGCAAAAACATTTGGCTAAACTTGTCAGAGTCTCAAACAATTACAGGCAAAACCAGTGGCATGGCTTCATTTTTACCAGGGACATTATATTAAGAACAGCTAAGGCTGCGTTCGGTTCACAGGTTTGGTGCAGGATTTTCGTAGGAACACAATTCCTACCGTATTCTTTCCCTTCCAACCGTTCGGAACACGGGAAAGGTGAATAGTGTTTCATAGGAAAGCTGGTCTAGTAGTACTGATTCCATCGGATTAGAAACATCCACGCGCTACTCATTTTTTGGGCGGAAGCCCGAGGCAGGCGCTCGCTGCCGTGCGTTAGACAGGTTGTTGTGCTGTGTTTGCCGGAATAAAAAATCAACCTATGTGTGGTATGTGAGGTGAGGACAAGAGTAGTCACCGTGCAGCTGAATAAACAAATAGCATCTCATACTGCCAAGCATGCTACTCTAAAAAAACAAATCTGTACATTTCGTAGTCCATCCGGACACATTCTCTTGAGAGTTTCCTCCGGTTCGCTGTTCCATAGTTTTATACCTACATTCCTTTCCTATTCCTCTATTTTCATCAAGACCTATGTTTTCTGCCCCTTTATTCCGACCGGGGCCTAAATATTTGGTATAAGGGCATGGGACAGTGGGTGCACCAGCAGTACAGCACCATGTACGTAAACAGGGGCATAAAGTGGTGATTCATAGTTTGTTGCCCCGAGAAACAAACATCCAAGAAACATATCCGGGTTGGTCCCATTTTTGTTCACTCTAGCCACCTACTCCTATATGTGGATAGCAAATCTAGTCCTGGTCATACCACTGTGTACAACGTTACCCCTATATTCCCCTTTTCGACTAAGAGACCGGTTGGATGACCAGTCTGTACTACTTTCATCCCCTTTCCTTCGTGTTTGTACCAAGTCCGATGTACATACTAAATTCCCCCACCCCCACTTTATTTCAATGACAAGTATTTTCGGACAGAGGGAGTACAAGATTCGACTCCATGAAGTAGCTTTACCTCTAACAATAGAAGTAAAAAATAGGTGACGTTGGACCATCCGATCGAGAGGGGCTGAGAGGTAGAAAATGATGCACATGCAGCGACGTAGCGAGCTGGGTAAGTAGAGCTAAGGCGGTTTTGAATGAAGATATACCTGAAGGTCGTCGGGATGTGGATAGGTGGGCGGCGGGAGCCCGGATCCGCCCACAGGCAACGACGGAGGGATCGGAGGACCTCCCGTGCCGGCGCTCGGCCAGAGATAACGGTGCGGCCAGCAGTGGGTCTCCTCCCTCGCTGTCGACGACGGCCTAAACGCTTCCCCTCCTCCCCTTCACCGGCGGAGGGGGATACGTCCGGATCTGTAACTAGCGGTGAGGATAGAAAGCTAGTGTTTTTTGAAGGGAGAAAGACAGGGTTACTACCCCTATCTTGTTTACATCTGGAGAGGATGAGAGTGTGTGAATAGAGCATCCCTAGCAAGCAAGCGCGGAGGCTCCGGCCTATATATAAGTAGTGGGGTCGTTTTCCTTTTTCACTCCATCAAAACAATCGTTTAAAATTGTGTAAAATACTACATGCCAGGTCGCGGGTTTTTTAGTTGTTGATTGTTTTTTGAGATAGCTACCCGCTTGTTCCAAGTGGTGTTACGGTGTGCCAGGTCGCACTTTATATCATTCAAGTCTGGTAGTACTACAAGTCCCTCCATTAAATGAACAACCACCCCCTCGTAAAAATTGTGAACAAGCCCACGACTAAAATTAGCGGAAACGTGGGTTGCCCCAACATGCATTATTATTTATATTTTCTACTCCCTCCGTTCCTAAATATAAGTCTTTTTTATTAGCCACACCTAAGACAAGAATTTTTTTATTAGCAGTGAACCCCACATGTCATAGACACAAAAATTGTGGTAAGATTCCCTTAGGCAAGACAAAGTGTGTCTAACAATTTGAGCAACTCAGGTTAGGCAAGTGTGGCAAGTGTGGGAAAATAATGTGGCAACATAAGACAAACATAGTCACAATCCAAACAGCCCCGTGATTTTTTGTGACATGCATGTAAATTTGGTTAGTTAAATTTATAGTCAAAATTTGGCAAGGTGCATCAAATCAACACATGCAAGTATCAAAAGGAAAGTCATGGCATGCATGCATGCGTTGTACTCCCTCCGTTTCCAAATATAAGTCTTTTTAGAGATTGCAACCAGTGACTACTCCCTCCATTCCTAAATGTAAGTCTTTTTAGGGATTCCACTACAAACTACATACGGATGTATATAGACATATTTTAGAGTGTAGATTCACTCATTTTGTTTCGTATGTAGGAGTAGTTCATAGTGAAATCTCTAAAAAGACTTATATTTTGGAACGGAGGGAGTACATACGAAGCAGAATATGTCTACTCCTACATACGAAGTAGCCCATTTGAAATGTGTAAAAAGAGTTTTATCGAATGTAGTGCTTTGATGTGTCGCGTCAACTTGTACAAGCCCGAGAAATTTGATTACTACGGCGCCCTCTCCCTCACGGACTGAGCTCCGGTGCCTTAACTGCACCTGCCTTTGGCTGCATGATATGTGGTCCAACCACCTGTTGGGCCCACCTGTCATGGACGCAAAGGCAGGAGCAGTAAGTAGAAGCTTTTGCTACACGCTATCCCTCCCGCACGAGGTGGACGGACATGCAGCAGTGGATTCGATACTGTAGAAGTAGGAGTAACATCATTGTTCATCTTCTCGAAGAGGCGAAGAGCCAAGTGCAAACCGAACGTGGCAGTTGCGAACGCTCGCGTGCTGCGATTCCTTGGAGTACTAGCCAGGCTCTTACATGAGACAAAATTGCTATTGTTTAACAATTAAACTCCATTATCCATTGGTTGGTACTCATTCTGCATAGGTCCACGCGCTTAGCACCGTTTCCTCTTGGGGTCACCAATGTTTATTTGCTAATTAATAGCATTCCATGCAATGAACTAGCCATTGCAAGTCATTAAAAGCATGCACACCTCGCATCTCTTATTGGTTGATACGTATGTCAAGAAACAAGAAACAAGGTAGAAGTTAATGCACCACGCCTAAGTGTTTTGGGACTATTTGGTTTTCGTAAGATGAATTACACACCTAGACGGAGGGAGTAGTATAGACCTATAAACCGGAAGGGAGTAGAGTATTTTACTTTCTAGAGATTTCAACAAGTGACTAGACTTTGGCTAAAAAAAACAAGTGACTAGACTACACCGTGTGCAGTACCCCCTCCCCTCAGGTTTATAGGGCTCAAATCTCAAATCTCATGAACCAAGGCATTTTGCGATTGGAGGAATGTATCTCGTACTTTACAAAACTACCCTAATTAAACTCATGCATTAATTACGTAGTTCTCTTGTTTTCCTCTCCGCCTTGGTCGCGGTGCACAATATTGAGGCTAGCCATAGTGGGAGTAACTTAGGTAGTAACTTAACACATCCCAAGACAATTTTGCTTATGTGGCAAGTATTTAATGAGGAAAGAGGTGCTTGTGGTAACATAATATGTTACTGTGACATAGTGCTTTCCGAGGCAAAATGAGTCTATGAGATAATAAATGAAGCAATCTATGATACTACTACTATGTTACTTTGCACTATGGAGGTAGTAACTTACACTAGTGTCATATGCATGACACTAAGCTAAGTTACTCCCCACTATGACCAGCCTGAGAGAGTGCTTTGATATGTTTTAGTCTCATGACTAAAAGTAGTGGGACTAAAACTTGTTAGCCTCATCCATGCTTGGATCCAAACACTAAAGAGACTAAAATCAAGTTAATGACATTTCAAAGCATCCGGGCCCACGTGCCATCCACCAAATCACAGCGAGGTGCTACAATCGAGACTCACCTGTCACCCCGGTGTGGCCGGCATGACCCGTCATATCACAAAACCCACACCTTTACCAGCAGTGGTAAGGTGGCCTCCAAGTTGGACTGGACGAAGCAACCATCATTTCATTGGAACGCTCGTTCAAGCCCTTTCTTCCCTTTCTTGAAGAAAACCTCACTCCAGGCTACTCACTTTTGCCATTTTTCTTCTCTACCGACGAAGGAAAGGTGGGTGAATCAGTTATGCTGCTATATTTTCATTCCAATAATCTTCTTTTTGCGAAGCACCGACCGATTCTCACATCCTATTCTTTTCCCGTTTTCATTGAGATTGTGGTTTCCTTTAGATTGGTTTTTGCTTGTCAGTTCATTGATGGATCCTGGAGCACTAGGCAAAGAGTTGTCGGCAGACAACCCACTGGAGACAGCGATCTCCAGGAAGCGAGCACCGACCAACGAGTTAACCATGTTGGCGGTCCAACCCATGGAGACGAAGAACTCCAAGAAACAAGCACTGGCCAAAGAGTTGAGGATGTTGGCGGACGAACTCCTCAAAGAAAGTTGGAAGAACAGCAAGGGCCCCACCGTGCCTACCCCAGGAACTCTGATTGCCACCTATGTGAGGCTCAAGACCGAGTTTGAGGAGATAGTCGCTGTTGAGAAGCAGTATTTCCCTGGCAAGGTGATGCCCCCCATCGAGGACGAGGAGATGGCCCCTGGAGGGATGAGATCCCCCGGTGAGCTGCACAAGGTAAAAAATAATGGCTTATTACCATAGTTGTGCTTTCTGATTATTTGCAATGTGCTTGCTTTTTGATTATTTGCAATGTGCTTGCTAATATGTTAGTGTTGTGCAGGTGCCGGTGGTTGTCCTTGATGATTCCGATGTCGTGGCCCGTCCTGTTGGCATCGCCCCGTAGATCGATTCGATGCCGCTGTCCATCCTGTGGACATCGCCCCAGAGATCGATTCCGATGTCGCGGTCAGTCCTGTGGACATCGCCCCAGAAATTGATTCCCATGCCGCTGTCCGTGCCGTGGTCATTGCCCGAGAGATCGATGACAAGAAATAGTTGGTCACGCTAATCCTTCAGGGTAGTTTGCATTGCCCTGTGTTTAATTACCCGAATGATGCGTGTTATCAAACCATCTTAGGGCTAGTGCACTGTCTTGTGTGGGCGGATCTTGCTACTTTTGTTTGACAGTGAATCATGCGATGAATCATGTGAACCCTCTCCGAGTTATGGAAACAGATGTATCCTCACCAGCTTTTGATGTAATATATGGCATGCTTAGATGTAACTTTGAACTATTTATCATATCAGCAGGGCTTGTTTGATGATTCTTGGTGTTAGTAGGCTAGCTACTGTGCGAGCTATAGTACTTGCAAAACACTCACCGAAGAGAAACGTTGGGGCTGATGAGCTTGTGGTATGCTTATACTTATCCCTCGTCGATCGACCAATAGCCCTAGCTCCTAAAATTGTAGGCTTAGCGATCGATCCGACAATAGTCGACATACATTCAGGCCTCATTTGGTTCATATGGTAGGAAAATCGTAGCAAAAGTACAAAGAACATGCAATACAAAATCATAGTAGTGCGGAGACGTACTCCCTCCGTTCCAAAATAGATGACCTAGGCGGGCTAGTTTGGCCTAGTGGGTTTTAGTGATATGATGTGGTACAGTGCCGTCCAGTCTTCGCGTGTGGTAGCAGTATTGCGGGTACAGTAAATTTTCTTGAAGAAGCGGAATTCAATGAAGTCATGATGGTTCCTTTGTCCGAACAACTTACGGTGGGAAAGGTTGGGCCTGCGATACGACCGGGGTAGACCAGGATAATTTTGTGCATGGCAGGTGGACCAGGATGGTCGACGTCCCACATGTCGGCGAATGAAAGTATTCTTTCCGATATAGAGGACGAGCAACGAGTATTCATTGTTTATTTTTTATGAAAGCTATTGTCTCCACTGTTACTCCTTGACTTTGTCAATGCCTCTCTCTCCTCCACATAAGCGGGGACTACTTGCTATGCATGCAGCGGGCAGCTGGCATCTTGAGGGGCCAGGGCAGTGAGAGCAGGCTCCGGAAGCGGTCCGGACTCCAGCATGGCCCACCTCACATTATCACCATATATTTCTTGGAGTCCGTGCGCGGCGGGCGGGCGATCTCTTCTCCCTCCCCCGTTTCTATCTTCTCAGCCGATGCCCGCCGAGTGATTAGATTTCGGCTATTGACAGTTTATTCAATTATGGTCCCACATGTCAGTGAAATTGCAAGACAACGCATGTCCCCTTTGCTGAGCGGCGTGCGAGCCGGAGTGTCGGGGTTGCGACGCGTACGAGTCGTAAGTGTGCCGCCTTTTCCTTTAGAACTTGCGAAGCGTAACATTTTCGCATGATCGATCGATAGAAATCCAGAACAAAATGACGAGGGCCGTGCTTTCCCGCTCGTTAGGCGGGCTAGTTCGAGTGATATGCCGTGCTATAGTGCCGTCCACTTGCTCCATTTTTATGTAAGCAAGAGTTTACACTCGTACACGGGAGGAGTGCGAAACACCGCGGATCTGATTTTCATCGAGGGATAACTGTTCCCTGCCAAATAATGGAGGATTGTTAGCGATTATAGCATGATAGTTGTTGGAAATATGCCCTAGAGGCAATAATAAAAGTATTATTATATTTCATTGTTCATGATAATTGTCTTTTATTCATGCTATAATTGTATTATCCGGAAATCGTAATACACGTGTGAATACATAGACCACAATATGTCCCTAGTGAGCCTCTAGTTGACTAGCTCGTTGTGATCAACAGATAGTCATGGTTTCCTGGCTATGGACATTGGATGTCATTGATAACGGGATCACATCATTAGGAGAATGATGTGATGGACAAGACCCAATCCTAAGCATAGCACATAGATCGTGTAGTTCGTTTGCTAGAGCTTTGCCAATGTCAAGTATCTCTTCCTTCGACCATGAGATCGTGTAACTCCTGGATACCGTAGGAATGCTTTGGGTGTATCAAACGTCACAACGTAACTGGGTGACTATAAAGGTGCACTACAGGTATCTCCGAAAGTGTCTATTGGGTTGACACGGATCGAGACTGGGATTTGTCACTCCGTATGACGGAGAGGTATCTCTGGGCCCACTCGGTAATGCATCATCATAATGAGCTCAAGGTGACCAAGGTGTTGGCCAAGGGATCATGCATTATGGTACGAGTAAAGTGACTTGCCGGTAACGAGACTGAACAAGGTATTGGGATACCGACGATCGAGTCTCGGGCAAGTAACGTACCGATTGACAAAGGGAATTGTATACAGGGTTTGATCGAATCCTCGACATCGTGGTTCAACCGATGAAATCATCGAGGAGCATGTGGGAGCCAACATGGGTATCCAGACCCCGTTGTTGGTTATTGCCCGAGTGTCGTCTCGGTCATGCCTGCGTGTCTCCCGAACCCGTAGGGTCTACACACTTAAGGTTCGGTGACGCTAGGGTTATTAGGAAGACTAGTATGTGACTACCGAATGTTGTTCGGAGTCCCGGATAAGATCCCGAACGTCACGAGGAGTTCCGGAATGGTCCGGAGGTGAAGTTTTATATATGGGAAGTTGTCATACGGACACCGGAAAGTTTCGGGGGCTTATCGGTATTGTACCGGGGCCACCGGAGGGGTTCCGGGGGTCCACCGGGAGGGGCCACCCCTCCCGGAGGGCCACATGGGCCGCAAAGGGAAGGGAGCCAGCCCCTGGAGGGCTGGGCGCGCCCCTCACCTTGGGCCCATGCGCCTAGGGTTGGGGGGGGGGAACCCTAAAGGGGGCGCCCCCCTTGCTTGGGGGGCAAGCCACCCCTCCCTGGCCGCCGCCCCCCCTCTAGATCCCATCTAGAGGGGCCGGACCCCCTTGCCCCTTCCCCTATAAATAGAGGGGTGAGGGGAGGGCAGCACCACCACAAGCCAAGGCGCAGCCCCTCCCCTCCCCAACACCTCTCCTCTTCCGTGCATGCTTGGCGAAGCTCTGACGGAGTACTGCTGCACCAACTGCACCACGCGCGTCGTGCTGCCATTGGAGCTGCCTTCCTCAACCTCTCCTTCCTCCTTGCTGGATCAAGACGGAGGCGACGTCATCCGTCCCGTACGTGTGTTGAACGCGGAGGTGCTGTCCGTTCAGCACTTGGTCATCGGTGATCCGAATCACGTTCGAGTACGACTCCATCATCACCATCCCCTTGCAAGGTTCCGCACGTGATCTACAAGTGGTATGTAGATGCAAACTCACCCCCTTGACTCGTTGCTTAGATGAACTCATAGATGGATCTTGGTGAAACCGTAGGAAATTTTTTAATTTTCTGCAACGTTCCCCAACAATAGTTAGGGCATCTCCAGCGCTGGCCCACAAATTTACACTGGCATCTGTCCGAGGACACTGATGGATGCCATCCGATGTTGCCCGCATACCTTTCGACAACTATATGAACTAACCGGATGAAATTTGTGCAAACAAAGCGAATTTCAAATTAACCGGATGAAATTCATTACATTTCGAAAACTTTTCCTACAAACTAGACAAAATTCATTACATATTTCGCACAAACCGTACTAAACCTACTGTAAACCTAATCTAAACGATCGCTGGCGCCCGACCACCAAGTCCGGCCATGAACCCGAGAAAGCCGGCCATTGCCTTTGCCTCCTCCTCATCCGCCTCGATAACTTCCTCCTCCCGACGGAGCACAAGGTTATGAAGATTTCTGCCTCCACGTTGCCGTCAAGCGGCTAATCGGTCGCCGATGTTTACCCCACCAAGCTTGGCGTCGACTGAGTGGAGTAGCGGTGGCCTTCCCGGGACCAGAGCGGCGGCGACCTACCATGTACTACTCTTCCTCGCTGCCGGCTGCGCCCGCGCACGCGCGCCGGCTTCGTGGTCGTGGCGGTGGAGGGCGGCCCGGGGGGTGCCAGCGATCTCCTTCGTTTGCTCCTGCGACAGTACGTCGAAGAGAGCTTTGGAGCGCTCCCGGAGCAGAGCCGCCGATGTCCCTCGTCTACTCCTGCGACAGTACGTCCAAGAGAGCTTCGGAGCGCCACGAGGCCATGGTTGAAGTGGTGCCGACAGAAGGAAGGGACCGGAGGAGAATAAGTGTGGGTCTTTGGCTATGGCTGGGAGCTAGGGCTCAAGTTAATATAGCGGGCGAATCGCAATGAGCCGCGGCAGACGGATGGACAACTGGCGCCGGAGTAGGTCGTCGGGCGTGAAAGCGGACGCTGCTTCAGTGACTTAACTGCGGATGCGTTTGGGTGTCTGAAATATGGGCCCAAAGGGCGTCTGGCCCGCATGTCAGTGACACACCAATTGCACCTGCAGTTAAGTCCAGTGAATGTGGCATTGACATTCTGGAGAGACGGTGACCGTTTTAGGCGCATGCGGACTGTTTGACTGGTCAACCATATAAATACGGAGCTATACGCTGAGCCAGCGATCGTATAATCACCATATCTCGTATACAATGATCAAAGTGAGCTATCAAGACAAGTTCGATGACCGCCAACGTATTTTACTCGGTAATAAATGACCAGGATTGAAGGGGAATCCTAATTTGCTTCGTCTTCTATCCTTGAGCTCTTGACAAACCAATGCACTATACGGTTATCCGGCCACTCCACCCTAGAGATCTCTCACCAAGTGTCGTTCATGCCACCGCGCCGCACACTAACCGGTAAGGCAGCGATGGCATCCCGCTGCGCCGAGTTCCTCGCTACCCACGAACGCACACAAAATGGTAGGGAAGCGATGGCATCCGCCATGCCGAGTTCATCGCCGCTCGCGACCTCACAACTATGTGGGAGGAATTTGAAGATGCCAAGGCCGAATGGGCGGTAGAGCAAAAGGCGGCCAAAGCCGCACAGAGGGAGCAGAAAAGTCAGAAAGCACTCAAGAAAAGAGAGGCCCGCCACCGCAAGAAAGAAAAGGACGCAGGCGCTACTTCGGAGAGGTCGGCGGAGATCCAAGCACGGTGGGGTGTCGCCAAAAAAGCCGGGAAGGAGAACGACGGCGTCTGGCCAGCATGTGAGAAGTAGTAGTACTAGTAGTTAGTGTGTGTGTGTCTGTGTCTGAGTACGAGCATGTACCAGTACTACTAGTTACTACTGTAGGTTTTAGAGCAAATTACCAGTACATTAGCCTAGACTAAGTGGAAAAATTCCTATCCTATGCATCAAATGGCATCTCTTTCTCTATAGGAATTGAGATGCATGTCATCTCACTTCCTATGATTTTCATATTCCTATCCTATGAACGAAAGGAGGCCTCTGTTGGAGTAAATACCTGTAGCTAGCAGTACTGCTGGTACAGTAGTTTTCTTCAAGAAGCGGAATTCAACGAAGTCATGATGGTTCCTTCGTCCGAGCAACTTCAAAGTGGGAAGTGGGCCTGTGATTTGACGGCTCATTAGTCATTGTTACTGCGGCGCGACGACCTGGGTGACTCTCCCTTGGAGTTCTGCGTGCATGGCAAGTGGACCAGGATGGTCGACGTCCCACATGTTGGCGGAAGTATTCTTTCCGATATCGAGGAGCAAGGAAACCGCGTGGTATAGTATCACTGCTGATTGGTTCGCAAAAAAATAGTATCACTGCCAATTTATAATTATTTTTTATTTCTGATGAATGCTAGTGTTTCAACTCTTACGACGAAGGGTGCCAAACATGGCACGTGCTGGATGTCCCACACGTCAGCGAAAGGAGTGGGACATGAACAGCGTGGTACAGCCCAGCGTAAAAAAATAGCATGGTAGAGCGTCTCCACTTCTTCCACTTCTGGGTCGGAGACCACACGTAGTAGTACTTAGCTGTATGAATGATACAAAGTGCGACCTGGAGAGAAAGACACGTCTAGTTGGAAGTTCTCGGGGCATACACGTAAACAAATATAAAAGTTAATATGTGCCTCCAACTAATATAGTAGTAGTAGAGTACTTAGACACGTACTCCATACATCATCGTGCATTGCACGTACAACATTTAGTGGTAGTACGTAGCAAGAGACAAATGCCGCCCAAGACTTCCCTTCTCGACCTACTTTTGGGTGTTTGGTAGAGTGTATGGAGGGTGCATGAGTCCACACTAGTTTAGCACAAATACACTAGAAGCATGCATGAAGAGAGCATGCATGAAGAGAGCATGCATGAAGAGAGCATGCATGAAGAGGGGTGTTGAGTTGAGCATGCATGAAGAGGGAACAACTATGCTGAGACGAGAACAGAACCAAACACTCCCTGTATGCCACACATGTTCATACCATTTGTGCCTTTCTACTTCACTTACTGCGCTACATTACTCAGGTTCGTACGTCTACTCCTGGGTACATGTCCGTCTCGTAGTTCCAGTGCCATGTGTTCTTCATATAGATGGAACGATCGTTGCATAACACGTGCGCCATGATGCTAGATGTCTCGCTTGTGTGGCAAAAGGATGAACAAAGCTCACGTAAAAAAATAGAGTGGAAGAACATAGATTCCGGACGACCGAGAAGGAGCAAGGAACCTCGTGGTGGAGCGTCTGCACTCATAATATTTAATATTATTTAGCGATATAAAATTAACCAATCATCTCCACAGTGGACTAGAAGAGTACGAAACACGGCAGCTCAGTGTAGTTACATCATACTAGTACATGGCTAACCCACGCTATCACCATATTTCTTGGCTTCCGTGCGACACCTATCTCTAGTAATCCAGCAGCATGTATCGCTTCTCCCTCCTCGTCTCTATCAAAGTGCGGCGGGCTGGCATTTCTGTCGTCTATTGAGGTCGGTTAACTATCACATGTTAGCGACATGCCAAGAGAATTCTAAAAAAAAATCCTTTCACATTCCGTTTTCAAAAAGAAAAAAATCCTTTCACGTACGAATTTGCCTGTATGCTTTGAGCAACTTGCATGTCCTATACTGCTCATGTTTGATACTCTAACTTAGCTAGAGGTTAGACTAATTCATGACTAACCCTGAACTAACTATAGCCAAAGAGGTGTTTGGGTGACAGGGTTAGATTGACAATAAATGCACTTCATGGAGAGAGAAAAGTGATTTTTCAGTGGTCCCAATGAGAACTATCTCCAGTTAGCACCTCTTGGGTGGGATAGTTTTTTTGGTGGGTTCGGTGCAACTTGCTCCAATTTAAACCCTCATGCTTGGATACTTTAGGGCTATTTGAGCCCCAACTAGCTCAAACTAACTCTAACCCATGGATCCAAACAGGGCCTATGGACAGTATCGACGTGGAGCAATCGCGTGCACCGGGAAGCGGCGCTCTCTCGGCCGTCGCGCCACTTCAAAGCCGGCGCCAGTGAGAGGTCGCCTCCGCTCTAGCTGGGCATTAATGTGGCACTGACGCTCTAGGCGACGCTGACCGTTTCACGCGGGAAGCGCGCGCTGGCAAGGGAGTATAGGTTTTGAACCGTTTCAGGTGTAGTAGTAATGGTAGTTTGCAAAACTACTCAATTATTGCACTCAGTTTCCTAAGAAATTTTGGTAAAAAACGTTACTCCACAGCCCGCTTCCCTTCTCCTTCCTGCTCGTGATTTATGTGGCCATGTTAACGTGGTTGTGTCAAAAAAATGTCACTTCCTGCTCGTGATTTGCGTTATATAATTACAAGCAAGATTCTCGTGCATTGCACGGAACATCAATATGCATTTTTTTACAAAACACCTGTTGTGATTGACCCATGCAGGAGTATCCCATGTGTAAAAACTAATGATATCTCGAGAATTTTATCGGAAAACTGGTATCTCGAGAATGTCGTCGAAAAAATGAAAGATGAGAGATAAGGCGAGGAGGAGTGGAGCGTGGTGGTGACTAGTGGTCAGAATGGGCGGGGGCATGGGGATGGACGGCGCTGGCAGGCGGCAGCGGCCACCATGCATGTTATATTGTTCCAGAGACTTATTCCTTTTTTAATTGCTAAGCAATGAGGTTGCGGGAGATAATGATGTGGAGAGAGGTGCGAGTATCTTTTGTAAAATTATCATAGTTTGCTTCCTATTCGTTAGATATAGATCATATGGTCTGTATTACAAGATGGCAGGCACACCATCATCGCCAACTCGTTTTTTTATAAGGGTATACAGATATACAAATATACAGATGATAAGTTTGCTGACTACTAAAGTAAAGTGGAATCTGTCCATGTTATGCAAGTAAATAAAGGTGATTGTTTATCATACGGGTAAGGTTGGATGAAGGGTGGTAGGAAAAAATGCTCCGCCTAGAGCATGTGTGTCTGAGATGGAGTCTTAGTATGTGTGTGTGTGTGTG